>NW_022681471.1:93331333-93541333 GCF_009764315.1 Trachypithecus francoisi
GACTGGAACCAATATGGCGCTGGATTAGACCTAGGTTTCTCTAGGACCTCATTATTATTTTTTATTATTAGTAGTATAGTAGTATTTGAGACAGAGTTTCTCTCTGTTGCCCAGGCTGGAGTGCTGTTGGAAATGGGCTCAGTGTCACAAAATCAACACTGAGACAAAGGATCTCTTAGCAAGGCTAGTTTACTTTCTGCAAAGAGTGCCGCTCGCTAGCAGTCTTGCCATGAGAGCACACTCAAACAAAGCAGACAGGGACATTTACAATCTTTGTAACCTGACGCAATCGTCCTATGGCTGTGTCCCATTTCCATTGGCCAGAACGGGACCTCACATTCTAAGCTTGATCTGATTGGCTAACAGCTTGAAACTTTTCTAAATAGGCAAAAGGGAAAGAGGGCAAAGAAAAGAGAAGCTAGTCATGAGAGGTCCGAGGGTTTCCAAATAAGGAATGGCATGCACTATGGCCTGGGACTTGCTTAACCCTGTCCAGGCATGCCAGGTGAAGTCAGAGCAGTTGCACTGGAACATATATAGATAGGCATAGAGCAAAGAAATGACAAGTTCTTTATGGTTTTAAGAAGAACTTCGCCATTCCTCACAAGTGCAATGGCTCAGCTTACCACAACCTCTGCCTCCCGGGTTCAAGCGATTCTCCTACTTCAGCCTCCCGAGTAGCTGGGATTACAGCATGTGCCACCATGCCTGGCTATTTTGTATTTTTAGTGGAGACTGGGTTTCTCCATGTTGGTCAGCTGGTCTTGAACTCTCCACCTCAGTAATCCGCACGCCCACCTTGGCCTCCCAAGGTGGGATTACAGGCGTGAGCCACCGCACCCAGCCTCCTAGGACCTTATCATACACTCATTAATACGCTAAATCACACACCCACCAGGGCCATGACAGTTCTGAGAACACCCATATTTGGTATAAAAATGAGTGGCACCAGCTGGACGCGATGGCTCACGCCTGTAATCCCAGCACTTTCCGAGGCCGAGGCAGTTGGATCACTTGAGGTCAGGAGTTTGTGACCAGCCTGGCCAACATGGTGAAACCCTGTCTCTACTAAAAATACAAAAATTAGGCCGGGTGCGGTGGCTCACACCTGTAATCCCAGCACCTTGGGAGGCTGAGGCAGGCAGATCACGAGGTCAGGAGATTGAGACCATCCTGGCTAACATGGTGAAACCTCATCACTACTAAAAATACAAAAAATTAGCTGAGTGTGGTGGTGGGCGCCTGTAGTCCCAGCTACTCAGGAGGTTGAGGCAGGAGAATGGCGTGAACCCAGGAGGCAGAGCTTGCAGCGAGCCGAGATCGCACCACTGCACTCCAGCCTGGGTGACAGAGCGAGATTTCATCTCAAAAAAATAAAAAGAAAAAAAACCCAAAAAAGCACAAAAATTAGTCAGATGAGGCGGTGTGTGGCTGTAGTCCCAGCTACTTAAGAAGCTGAGACTGGAGAATCGCTTGACCTGGAGGCGGAGGTTGCGGTGAGCCAGATCGTGTCACTGCACTCCCTGCTAGGCAACAAGAGCAAAACTCCCTCTCAAAAACAACAAGCAAACAAAACAAAAACAAACAAAAAAAACGGTTGGTACCACAATTCTGGAGAAATGCCCACCCTTTTCCAGGAATTTTCATGAATATAGCCCTCCTTGGTTAAAGAAACCCATAAAGGTAGCAGCCCAAAACCCCCTTGGGTGTGACTCTTTCTTAAGTACACATGCAGTCCCTTTTCTTCAGTGTGTACTTTTCCCTTTGCAATAAACTTTCACTATTTTGTGACTTGTCCTTGAATTCATTCTTGTGACAGTGTCAGGAGCCTGGACACCTGCTGGGGTTGAGGTCCCACCAGTGTTTGGGGACCTCCCCCAGCCTACCAGTATCAACACGGCCATACCATTATCACATCTAATAAAAGTAATTATAGGCCAGGCGCAGTGGCTCATGCCTGTAATCCCAGCACTTTGGGAGGCCGAGGTGGATGAATCACTTGAGGTCAGAGTTCGAGACCAGAGGAAACCCTGTTCGGCTAAAAATGAAAAAGTTAGCCAAGCATGGTGGCAGGTTCCTGTAATCCCAGCTACTCAGAGGCTGAGGTAGGAGAATCCCTTGAACCCAGGAGGCAGAGGTTGCAGTGACCGAGGTTGAGTCACTGCACTCTGGTCTGGGTGACAGAGCAAGACTATGTCTCAAAAAAAAAAAAAAAAGTAAGTATAATGTCTAATATCCCATCCTGTGTTAAACTTTCCCCAAATGTCTAAAAAATCTTATGGTCCGTTTTGAATCAGAATTCAACCTCGGTCTACACAATTTTATTTGGTTGATAAAACTGTTAAGTCTCTTTCTGGGTCATTAAGATATTTCTTATGTTCTACATTTGGCTCATTCCATCCTGTGGTGTCATTTGACATGTTTCTCTAGCCCTATCTCCATATTTTCACATATTCCTATGGAAGCTTGGTTAGATTCAGGCTTGCTTCTTTTGGCACAAATACTACATAGGTGGTCCTGTGTACCTCCCACTGTGTCACAGAAGGAGACTTCACTTTATGTCATGTTAAGATTGACCAGAGAGTTTAGGTACTGTCATTTGGTACAACCTTTCAACCTAATGGCGTTTAGCAGTTACTGATGATCAATGTCTGGATCCATGACTTCACTGGGGGTTGCAGAATGATAACATCCTAATTCTAGCATTCCTTTAGCATCTATTACCTAGAATTATTATTTTTATTTTATTTTATTTTTTAATTTTGGCACAAATCTCACACTTAGCCTAGAATTATTTTATAAAGAAGAATGTTCTCAGCAACTCACTTTCTTGAGTATGCTTTCACTTCCCTGAGTGTGTACAAAAAAAAAAAAAAAGAATCTTTTCCCACAAATTATTTGGTTACCTTGAAGTACAGCTTGTACAGGAAAAACAGCATACATTCTTGATTTGTTCCTGCTTATATTAGTTTTCTATTGCTACATAACAAACCACCACCCCAATGTAGCAATTTAAAACAACACTTATTTATTATCTCATGGTTCTGGAGGTCAGACTCTGCTTAGGGTCTCCCAAGCAAGATCAAGGTGTTGGCTGGGCTGAATCATATCTGGAGGTACTGGAGAAGAATCAGCTTGCAAGCTCATTGGGGTTTCGGCAGAATCCAGTTCCTTGCTATTATAGTCCTAGGTCCCTTTGCTGGTTGCAGCTGGGGTGGTCCTAGAGACCACGGGCACATTCCTTCTCATGTGGCCCCCTCCATCTTCAACCAGCAATGGCATCAACTCCTTCTCATGCTTTTCTTTCTTTTCTTTTCTTTTCTTCTTTTTTTTTTTTTTTTTGAGATGGAGTCTCACTCTGTCTCCCAGGCTGGAGTGCAGTGGCTTAATCTCAGTTCACTGCAACCTCTGCCTCCTGGGTTCAAGAGATTCTCCTGCCTCATCCTCCCAAGTAGCTGGGATTACAGGTGCACGCCACCACATCCAGCTAATTTTGGTATTTTTAGTAGAGATGGGGTTTCACCGTGTTAGCCAGGATGGTCTCGATCTCCTGACCTCGTGATCTGCCCACTTCGGCCTCCCAAAGCGTTGGGATTACAGGTGTGAGCCACCGCACCCAGCCTCTATTTTAATATTTTTTACAACACAATCAAGTGAGATTTATTATGAAAATGTAAATGAGAAAAATTCAACAACCATTCTTGAAACAATAACACTCAGTAAAATCGAAAAATATGAATACCATCTTAACATGGCCCTAAAGCCAACCACATGCTTCTTTTTTTATACATAATTTCACCTTTTATTTTAGCTTCAGGCGGCACTTGTGCAGGTTTGTTACACAGGTGTATTGCGTGATGCTGTGTTTTGGGATATGATTGATCCGATCACCCAGGTAGTGAGCACAGTACCCAACAGTTAGTTTTTCAACATTTGCTCCCCTCCCCACCTCCTTGTTCTAGTAGTCCCGAGTGTCTATTGTTGCCATCTTTATGCCCATGCGTACTCAATGTTTAGTTCTCATTTACAGGTGAAAACACGCAGCCAACCACGTCTTTAATGAGGAAACATTAGAGGCGTTTTTACAAAAGTCAGGAACAGGAAATTATGCTGACTAATACCTCTATGTTTAATTTTTTTTTTTCTTCTGAGATGAAGTCTCACTCTGTCACCCAGTTGGAGTGCAGTGGCACGATCTCAGCTCACTGTAACCTCTGCCTCCTGGGTTCAAGCAATTCTCCTGCTTCAGCCTCCGGAGTAGCTGGGATTACAGGCCCACCACCATGCCCAGCTAATTTTTGTATTTTTAGTAGAGATAGGTTTTCACCATATTGGCCAGGCTGGTCTCAAACTCCTGACCTCAGGTGATCCACCTGCCTAGGCCTCCCAAAGTGCTGGGATTACAAGTATGAGCCACTGCACCTGAACTGGTTTAAATTTATTGATATTATTATCCCATAACAATTTGCCAAAAATAAACAGTTAGAGGTATAAAATATGACACATGGATTTTTATATATTTGATGTTTTACCCCTTTATATTCACTATTCTTTTGATGCTCAAACTGTTCCATGTTTGGTCAAGAGAAATGCCTTCAAGTTGGCTCCTGTGTCATTTTGACAAGATCTCAGTAGTTTTTGATAGCTTCCTTTGCTATAACACAAAGTGTTCAGGTTAACCTTGAAAATTTCCTACCCTAGTACTGAAATCGGCTCTTTCTTCAGGGAGCCCTGGCTCCGTTGTTTTTTTTTTTTTCTGACGGAGTCTCACTCTGTTGCCAGGCTGGAGTGCAGTGGCGTGATCTTGGCTTACTGCAATCTCTGCCTCCCGGGTTCAAGCGATTCTCCTGCCTCCGCCTCCTGAGTAGCTGGGACTACCACCACCATGCCTGGCTAATTTTTTGTATTTTTAGTAGAGATGGGGTTTCACCATGTTGGCCAGGATGGTCTCAATCTCTTGACCTTGTGATCTGCCTGCCTTGGCCTCCCAAAGTGCTGAGATTACAGGCATGAGCCACCGCACACGGCCCCTGGCTCCTTTTAATGAAAAGCAGATTTAGAGATCACAATCTGGGCACTGGGTGGTTTTTTGTTTTTTGTTTTGAGACAGAGTCTCGCTCTGTTGCCCAGGCTGGAGTGCGGTGGCACAATCTTGGCTCACTGCAACCTCCGCCCCCGGGGTTCAAGCAATTATCTGCCTCAACCTCCTGAGTAGCTGGAATTACAAGCACCTGCCACCACACGCAGCTAATTTTTGTATTTTTAGTAGAACGGGATTTCGCCAGGCTGGTCTTGAAACACTGCACCCGGCCTGGGTACTGGGTTTTCAAGATTTCTACTCCTTTCTTAGTGGACAGAACTGCGAAATGTGTATTTTTCAGAAAGAGAAAAAGAAATTAAACATTTAGGCCAGGCATGGTAGTTCACGCCTGTAATCCCAACACTTTGGGAGGCTAAGGTTGGAAGATCTCTTGAGGCCAGGACATCAAGAGATCAGCCTGGGCAGTATAGTGAGAATAGCATAGTGAGACCTTGTCTGTACAAAAATAAACAAAATTAGCCGAACGTAGTCGCTTGTGCCTGTAGTCCCAGCTACTCAGGAGGCTGAGTCAAGAGGATCGCTTGAGCCCAGGAAGTGAAGGTTACAGTGAGAGGAAACCGTGCCACTGCACTTCAGCCTGGTGACAGAGAGACTGTCTCAAAAAAAAAAAAAAAAAAAAAAAAGAAAAGAAAAAGAAATTCACATTGATATTTCCATTAAAAGTTTAAGATTATGGCCGGGCGCGGTGGCTCACGCCTGTAATCCCAGCTCTCAGGGAGGCAGAGGCGGGAGGATAGCTTGAGCCCAGGAGTTCAAGACCTGCCTGGGTAATACAGCGAGACCCCGTTCTCCACAGAAAGGATAAAAAAAAAAAAGGACAAAAAAATAAAAAAAAGATTATGGCCAGGTGTGCTGGCTCACACCTATAATCCCAGCACTGTGGGAGGCCGAGGTGGGCAGATCACTTGAGGTCAGGAGTTTGAGGCCAACAGGATGAAGCCCTGTCTCTACTAAAATTACAAAAAATTAGCTGAGCATTGTGATGTGTGCCTGTAGTCCCACCTACTCTAGAGGCTGAGGCATGTGAATCGCTTGAACCTGGCAGTAAGAGGTTTCAGGGAGCCTAGATGGTGTCACTGCACTCCAGCCTGAGCGACAGAGGGAGATTCTGTCTCCAAAAAAAAAAAAAAAAAAAAAAAATTTACATTGCTCTTAATTTTATATTTGTATCTCTCTCCTTTTCTTTTTCTTTTTTTTTTCAGATGGAGTTTTGCTCTTATCACCCAGGCTGGAGTACTTACTGCAGCCTCCACATCGCAGGTTCAAGTGATTCTCCTGCCTCAGCCTCCCGAGTAGCTCGGACTACAGGCATGTGCCAGCACGCCTGGCTAATTTTTGTATTTTTAGTAGAGAGGAGGTTTTGCCATGTTCATCAGGCTGGTTCTGAACTCCTGACCTCAGGTGATCTGCCTGCCTCAGCCTCCCAAAGTGCTGGGATTACAGGCATGAGCCACCATGCCTGGCCAGTCTTCATTAATCTAAAAGTGTTTTATAATCTCCCTTCTGATTTCTTCTTTGGCTCATTGATTGTTTAGGAGTGTGTTGTTTAATTTCCATATACTTGTGAATTTCTCAATTTTCTTCTGCTATTGATTTATATTTTTCATTTCCTTGTGGTTAGAGAACATGCTTTGTATGATTTCACTTCATTTGATGTACTGAGATTTGTATTGATATACCTTACATAACATATAGTCTACCTTATAGAAAGTTCCACGTGCACTTGAGAAGAACGTGTATTCTGCTGTTGCTGGATGAGGTGTTTTGCAGCTGCTGAGGAGAGATAGATGGGAATATGACAAGTTAAATGTTCACAAACTCTTTATTCTTACTGAGTTTAGTAGTTTTTCTGAATGCATGCTCTTCAAATTGTGGTAAGCCTTTGATGAATTTCCAATGTTCTGAAAAAAGTTGATTTTGACAATTTTTGCTTTTGCTTTCCTTGCCTTTATGGAAGTGCAGATTTGCGGAGGTCCTCACTCTGCCATTCCAGAAGTACCGCCTCCAAAACACTGTTTTAAAGACACTTAAAATAATTATCTGTGATTCTGGCTGAGGTAATCAGGTTCATCAGATTCATTTGTTTCATTTCTTTTTTATATTTAGGGAGTGCCTTTTTTTCTTCTTGATTTAATTTTTAAAAATTATGCAAATCATTTCATGTTTCCAAAGTCAAGATCTAGTTCCATCGTTACCCTTTCCTCCCCGATGAGTTACATTAAAATTAGTTTTTGATGATTCCTCATTGTTTCTTTTTAAAAATAGAAGCAATTGCTACATATGAATAATCTTCTCTTCCCATGCCTCTTTGCTTTTTCTCTCCATTGCAGAATGGATCACTCTATTGTAGAATACCAAGCTTATCCTCATTTAAAAGGGCTTTGAAGCCTGGCCAACATGGTGAAACCCCGTCTCTACCAAAAATACAAAAATTAGCCGGGCGAGGTGTTGTGCACCTGTAATCCCAGCTACTTGGGAGGCTGAGGCAGAAGTGCTTGAACCTGTGGGGTGGGTTCAGAATATGAGGCATTCTGTATTTTATCTGGCAATCTTGTTTAGAACCCAAATCAAGTAGGTAATATGGGCTTGCCTTTGTGTTCACTGTCTGGAAAGAAGAAGTAGGCTTGGGCTGGTGTGGAATCACTCCCTCCAAGCTGTTAGTCACAGAGGTTTGTGCTGGAAGAGGACCGGCTTAGACATTTTTTTCTGGCTCATCTCTTGCTTTTCCGTCAGAGACACCCTCATCCCCTAGTCATGCTGAATCATCTGCAGTCTTATGCATTGGCCACACAGTCATCATTTGGCACATGCTATTCCCTATGCTGCTACTACCTCTTTCCCTCATTCTCTATTTGACTAATTCCTACTGGTTCTTACAACAAGAGTTTCAGGCCGGGCATAGTGGCTGATGCCTGTAATCCCAGCACTTTAGAAGGCCAAGGCAGGAGGATCACTTGAGCCAGGAGTTTGAGACCAGCCCGGCCAATGTGGCAAAACCCCGTCTCTACTAAAAACACAAAAATTAACTGGACGTGGTGGTACACACCTGTAATCCCAGCTACTTGGGAGGCTGAGGCAGGAAATCACTTGAACCTGGGAGGTGCAGGTTGCAGTGAGCTGAGACTGCGCCACTGCACTCCAGCCTGGGCGACAGAGCGAGACTCCATTTCAAAAAAAAAAAAAAAAAAAGAACAAAAGAACAAGAGTTTCAGGTTTCAGACTCTAATGTAATGAGCAAAGGCCAAATAGAAGTAATATGCTCACTCCCATTTTCTTGAAATAGGTGACTATCTGGATCTATTTTACATTTTCCTACTTCATATAGAGACATAGGTTCAGAGAAGGAGTTCTCTACTACAAGAAAACAACAATTCAAGTGTGATAATAAATAGCAACTGATTATCCTTCCCAGTGTTGGGGCAACAAATGTAGTGGTGGGGATCGTTGTGAGCTAGTGAACATTAAGCCCTTCTAAAAAGGGACAAACACTACTCAATTCTACCAAATGTTGCCATGTGGGAATGCATGCCTAATATTGTCAGATCATTTGGTTTTTCAAGAAAAGCCAGAAAACAGATTTGTGTGTGTGTGTGTGTGTGTGTGTGTGTGTTGTGAAATCTTTCATTTACAAATGTTAGGTCTTTTTTTTTCTTTTTACTCTAAGGAGGTCAAATAAAACTCACTGAAGGTGGTCATTCCTGTAATCCCAGCATTTTGGGAGGCCAAGGCAGGCAGATCACCTGAGGTCTGAAGTTCAAGACCAGCCTGGCCAAAGTGGTTAAACTCTGTCCCTACTAAAAATACAAAAATTAGCCGGGCATCTTGGTGGGTGCCTGTAATCCCAGCTACTTGGGAGGCTGAGGCAGGAGAGTTGCTTGAACCCAGGAGCTGGAGGTTGCAGTGAGCTGAGATCGTGCCACTGCACTCCAGCCTGGGTGACAGAGTAGAGATTCCATTTCAAAAAACAAAAACAAAAGAAAACAAAAAAACACTCAGTGAAAATGAGTGGCTGGATTCAGCTGTGGGGCCACCAGATTGAGGTCTTCTATTACATGTTCAAATCTGACATCACTTTTCAGAGGCCTGTATTAAGTGCTCTTCCTATGTATTTTGTGCTTAACTCTGAGCACCATGGCATAATTGCTTTCCTGTTGTTCTCCCTGAAAGCAGAAACTTTGCATGTCATTTTCTTAACGCAGCAACTAGCAGAGTGCCTGAGACATAGTAGACGTTCACACGAATGAATGAATAAGTGAATGCATCTAGGTCACCCCTGTTTTCCAGCCACAAGATAAAATCTTTTTCTTTCTTTCTTTTTATTTTTGAGATGGAGTTTCACTCTTGTTGCACAGGCTGGAGTGCAATGGTGCGATATCAGCTCACTGCAACCTCCGCCTCCCGGGTTCAAGCGATTTTCCTGCCTCAACCTCCCGAGTAGCTGGGACTACAGGCATGTGTCACCACGTCTGGCTAATTTTTTGTATTTTTAGGAGAGATGGGGTTTCTTCATGTTGGTCAGGCTGGTCTCAAACTCCCGACTTCAGGTGGTCTCCTGACTTCAGCCCTTCTCAGCCTCCCAAAGTGCTGGGATTACAGGCGTGAGCCACCGCGCCCAGTCACAAGATAAAATTTTCAAAGGCAGAACACTAATATCCTTTCCCCATCCCAGAATGGTGCAAAAGAGTTAAAAAACAATTCCTTTGGACATAAAGTTAGAAGTATTTTTCTGTTTAAGACTGGTAAACAGTGGAAGTTTAATAGTTGATTGCCTCTTAGAAACCACATGTGAAGCAGACAATCAATCAGGCTTCAAGAATTTGGCACTGGTTTATAGTTCTAGTTGCAGTGGTTTTAAAATTATGTGACTTATATTCAGTCCAAATGCATTATTGTTAATATTTTATCAGAGAGTTATTGTTTTCCCTTTGAATATGTCTCATTACAGGCGCTGCTGCATTATTAAGTACAAATGTAATACATCCAAAGACCAATTTTTCCCATCCCTGCAGTATGAATTTCTGATTTTATAATAGAAGTCAATGAGAAAGTCAGATTCATTTAATCTAAATTTACAGCACACTTGGTTAGAATGCATGCATTCTTTTATTTGAGGGATACCTGCATAATCATGTAATATATGTTATGCTCTGCAACAGAATAATACAAGCAAATGGAGCCAACTCCATTGTTAACAACAATAGAGCAGCTGCATCGTGACTGCAGAGATCACTGGATACATCATCTGGGGACTCTTAGCCATTGGTACAATCAAAAGTGAATCTTCTGGCCGGGTGCGGTGGCTCATACCTATAATCCCAGCACTTTGGGAGGCTGAGGCGGGTGGATAATGAGGTCAGGAGTTCGAGACCAGCCTGGTCAACATGGTGAAACCCCGTCTTTACTAAAAACACAAAAATTAGCCGGGTGTAGTGGCGTGCGCCTGTAGTCTCAGCTACTCGGGAGGCTGAGGCAGGAGAATCGCTTGAACCCGACAGGCAGAGGTTGCAGTGAACTGAGATCATGCCACTGCACTCCAGCCTGGGCGACAGAGAGAGACTCCATCTCAAAAAACAAAAAAAAATGAATCTTCCAAATTTCCACAAGGAAACAATAGCACATCACATATACATGCAGTTACTTACATGCCTTTTTCTGCTTTCTGGTAAATGTTTTAAGTCGAATGTGATGACTGAACACTGTTAAAAAGCAATTATGCTTCAACTCTTTCTACAGAAACTCCATTCAAAGACTAAAGGAATTTTTATCTATTTATATTTAGAAATGATTTCATGAATTTATAAACAATTATATGTATATATATTTTTTGAGATGGAGTCTCGCTCTGTCGCCATACTGGAGTGGAATGGCGTGATCTCCGTTCACTGCAACCTCCGACTCCCGGGTTCAAGCTTTTCTCCTGCCTCAGCCTCCTGAGTAGCTGGGATTACAAGTATGCACCACCACGCCCAACTAATTTTTGTATTTTTAGTAGAGACGGGGTTTCACCATGTTGGCCAGGATGGTCTCAATCTCCTGACCTCGTGATCTGCCTGCCTCGGCCTCCTAAAGTGCTGAGATTACAGGTGTGAGCCACCATGCCTGGTGATAATTATAATTTTTAAAACTCTGAGGCATGAACATGCCTTAGGCAAATGAGGATGGCACATGCAGAGCTTTCCTGCATATTGCCATCTGATTACAGAGGGGAGCTGTCAGTGGATTAGAGTATGCATTAGGAAAAATTTACCATAGATATCTGATTTACCTTTGCCTTATATCACATTTAAAATCATTGTATTTCCTGGAGAATAAATTCTAGAGGAGAGTTAAAGATATAATTCTTGCCGGGCCCAGTGGCTCACGCCTATAATCCCAGCATTTTGGGAGGCCGAGGCAGGTGGATCACCTGAGGTCAGGAGTTTGAGACCAGCCTGGCTAACACGGAGAAACCCTGTCTCTACTAAAAATACAAAAATTAGCCGGGTGTGATGGTGGGCCCCTGCAATCCCAACTACTCGAGAGGCTGAGGCAGAAGGATCATGTGAACCTGGGAAGCAGAGGTTGCAGTGAGCTGAGATCACGCCATTGCACTCCAGCCTAGGCAGCAAGAGCAAAACTCCATCTCAAAAAAAAAAAAAATTATATATATACATTTATTTATTTATAATTTATTTTTATAAATACAAATACATTTAAATTATTTTTATAAATATAAACATATTTATATTATAATTTATTTTTATAAATATAAACATATCTATATTTATAATTTATTAAATATAAACATATTTATATTTATAATTTATTAAATATATATATATATTCATTGTTGAGATGGAGAGCTTGACAGAGCACTGTCTTGGGGTACACGCATGGGCATCAGTCTCGAGGCAGGACCAGATTCCAGAAGGTTTCTATACGACCCCAGTCTCTTCTCTTCCACTGTGCCCTCAGCACCAGGTGTATTTCTGGCACCTACACAGCTACCTTTAGGAAATTAATCCTTGTATAATATTTAGAAAACAGTGAATTTAAGCAACTTGAGAATAAGAGCCTGTAGAATGGGAGAAGCCTTGCAAATAAATTTTTAAATGTGCCACAAGTTTTTTTTTTGTTTCCCTTCCCCCAAGGCAGCTGGGTCCAGCAGATTTCAAGAACAGTAAAATAAAGAAATACATTTGTTGTTGCTGTTGTAGTTATTTATTTTTATTTATTATTTTTAGATATGGGGTCTTGCTCTCTCACCCAGGCTTGGGTTCAGTGGTACGATTATAGCTCACTGCAGCCTTGAACTCAAGTGATTCTCCTGCCTGAGCCTCCCAAGTAGCTAGAACTAAAGGGATGCACAATGCTTGGCTAAATTTTTAATGACTTTTGTAGACACGGGGTTTTGCCATGTTGCCCAGGTTGATCTGGAACTCCTGGGCTCAAGCAATCCTCCCCTGCCTCACCCTCCCAGAGAACTGGGAATACAGGCGTGAGCCGCCATGCGCAGCTTGTTGTGATTTGTAACTGTCCTGTCATAAATTGGTTTTTCACTGGAGACTAGTGATTAGAATAAATCAGTTTGTTTCCAAATTGTGGTCTAAGATCTCCAGACAACTGACATGAGAAGGCTTATTAAAAATGAAAATTCGTAGGGTGTGGTGACTCATGCCTGCAATCCCAGCACTTTCGGGGAGGCCAAGGTGGACAGACTGCCTGAGGCCAGGAGTTTGAGACCAGCCTGGCCAACATGGTGAAACTCTGTCTCTACTAAAAATACAAAAAATTTAGCCAAGCGTGGTGGCATGCACCTGTAAACTCACCTACTCGCGAGGTTGAGGCAGGGGAATTGACTGAACCAGGGAGGTAGAGGTTGCATTGAGCTGAGATCTCACCACTGTACTCCAGCCTGGGCGACAGAGTGAGGCTCCGTCTCAAAAAAAAAAAAAAAAAAAAAGGCCGGGCGTGGTGGCTCACGCCTGTAATTCCAGCACTTTGGGAGGCCGAGACAGGAGGATCACAAGGTCAGGAGATCGAGGCCATCCTGGCTAACACGGTGAAACCCCGTCTCTACTAAAAATACAAAAAATTAGCCGGGTGCGGTGGCGGGCGCCTGTAGTCCCAGCTACACGGGAGGCTGAGGCAGGAGAATGGCATGAACCTGGGAGGCGGAGCTTGCAGTGAGCCAAGATCACGTCACTGCACTCCAGCCTGGGCCACAGAGCCAGACTCCGTCTCAAAAAAAAAAGAAAATTCCTGGGCCCAGACCTACAGAGTCTCCAAGTCTGACTAATCTGCCAATTGCAACTGCTTCTTACCACATCAGAGTTTGAGATCCACCGAGCTAGGTGAAATTGAGGGCCTCTTTGTCCTACAAAATTCTGCAAGATATAGAGGGTCTTTGCAAAGTTAAGCATGTTGGTAGCAGAAGCTTCTACTCCTCCCTTGCAAAAGATTTAATAAACCTGAAAAGGGCTTCTTGAAATGGGATTTAGTTAACAGATGAGGTGTAGTATATAAAGACCTAGCCAATCTTGGACTATGTGAACAGATAGCACTTAAATATCTGTTCAGGGCATTAGATATGAAATTGATCAGTTGGTCTTGGCACAGTGGCTCACGCCTGTAATCCCAACACTTTGGAAGGCCAAGGCCAGAGGATTGCTTGAGTCCAGGAGTTTGAGACCAGCCTGGGTAATGTAGTGATATCCCGCCTCTACAAAAAGTTAGGCCTGGTGGGTAGCTCACGCCTGTAATCCCAGCACTTTGGGAGGCTGAGGCACGTGGATCACTTGAGGTCAGAGTTCAAGACCAGCCTGGTCAACATGGCAAAACTCCATCTCTACTAAAAATACAAAAATTCCCCAGGAATAGTGGTGTGTACCTGTAATCCCGGCTACTTGGGAGGCTAAGGCATGAGAATTGCTTGAATCCAGAGGCAGAGGTTGCAGTGAGCTGAGATCGTGCCACTGCACACTCCAGCCTGGGCAACAGAGTGAGAGTCTGTCTCAAAAACCAAACCAAAACAAGACAAACAATAAAAAACCCAACCAACCAACCAAACAACAATAAAAAACCCCAAAACATAAAAAAATTAGCTGGGCATGGTGGCACGCATCTGTGGTCCCAGCTACTCAGGAGGCTGAGGTGGGAGGATCACCTGCGCCTGGGGGTCGAGGCTACAGTGAGACGTGATCAGGCTACTACACACCAGTCTGGGCAACAAAGCAAGACCCTGCCTCAAAAAAAAAAAAAAAAAGAAAAGAAAAGTTCAGTCTATTTTAAACCTAGTAACAAATCCAAATTAATTCAGGTTCATTCCTCTCTGGGTGGAGGTTATTTGTCTTTAAAACCTACCAGAAATTGAAAAAGAGTTCACAGAGAGCAGCCTGAGGTTTTTTTTTTGTTTTGTTTTGTTTTGTTTTTTCTTTGACGAAGTTTTGCTTCTTGTTGCCCAGGCTGGAGAGCAATGGCACGATCTCAGCTCACTGCAACTTCCACCTCCCACGTTTGAGTGATCCTCCTGCCTCCGCCTCCCAAGTACCTGGGATTACAGGCATGCACCACCACACCTGGTCAATTTTGTATTTTTACTCTGGGTATTTACTCAGAGTATTTTTAGTCTGTCGCCCAGGCTGGAGTACAGTGGCTTGATCTCGGCCCACTGCAACCTCCGCCTCCCGGGTGTTTGGGACAAACTGCCCCAAAAAGCTTCTTGGTACTGCCAACACTCCCCCCACACCTCTCCGTGCTGCCCACCCTTTCCCAAGCCTTTTAACATTTCTAAGCCCTTATCTAGGCTCCGCGGTGGAGCCAGCAGACTTTACCTATCAGGCCTTGCTACGATAAACAAACCCCAATTACAAACCATCCGGACCACACAGTGGGAGGTCACGGAAGCATAAACGAGCTTTACCTACACTCTCCTGTAAGTAAGCTCCTTCATCTAGCTGCTACCATAAACGTCACAAGGTGATATATGGCAAAGTTAACCAACAAACGACCCCAGGGTCTCTTTTCCCCATATAAACCCTTCATTTTGTAAGCTCAGGGCTGCCTCCTGTCTGTGCTGGAGCAGCTGGCAGGTTAATAAAGGCTTGCCTAAACTTGGGTCTCTCTGTCTCTCTCATCCTTTGTCTCAGCTAACCTTACACCAAGTTCAAGCGATTCTCCTGCCTCAGCCTCCTGAGTAGCTGGGATAACAGGTGTATGCCACCACGACCGATTAATTTTTGTATTTTTAGTGAAGATGGGGTTTCACCATATTGGCCAAGCTGGTCTCGAACTCCTGACCTCAAGTGATCTGCCCTCCTCAGCCTCCCAAAGTGCTGGGAATACAGGCATGAGCCACCGCGCCTGGCGCCCTCATTTTCTAGATGAGGAAATTAGTGGGCCTTAGTAGATCTATCAACTTACTTACATTGTATTGAGAATTTTACATGTAGGGTCATTTCTGTGGGGGAAGCCTCCCAAGTTTTCATCAGATTCTCAAAGGGATCTGTTATAGACCTCCACCAAATTAGTTTCTATCTCAAAAATTCATCCCTTGTGGCTTCAGAAGGTATTTATCTTGGGAAACAGTAGAATTGTCAAGAAATCTAAAGCACTGGTTTTGGAATCACTAGCATAAGCCATCATGGTGTCAAAGACAAAATCACAACAAATTTAGTTTAAAGATCTCAATTGGCTTTATCGCGATTCTAGAATCGGGCAACATTTTATTCCATAAAACAGAATAAGTGTTCCAATGACTTGAGCACAGGAGGTTGGCTTTATAGATAGAAAGGGGGCTGAAGAAAGCAGAAATGAACAAAAAGTAGGGGACAGGAGAGAGATAACAACCTATTTCCCAAATATGTCAGCTTCAACTTGGTGACATGGAACTTAGCATGGGTAATTCCATTTTGACTTTTAGTTGGGTCTGCTAGGGCCTAATGCAGAAGCTTAGTCCAAAATAATGGCCCCCTTAATTTTTATTTAACAACAGAAATACTTTGGTGATGGCAAAGCAAACAAACAAACATAATCTGAACATTTTGCCTTTCCCATCACATCAACATACCTCTTTTATTCCCAGATGTCTCCAAGCTAGACTAGACAACATGTATTTTTTTTTTTTTTTTTGAGACGGAGTCTCGCTCTGTTGCCCAGGCTGGAGTGGTGCAATGGCGCAATCTCGGCTCACCACAACCTCCACCTCCCGGGTTCAAGCGATTCTCCTGACTCAGCCTCCTGAGTAGCTGGGATTTACAGGCATGCACCACCACGCCCGGCTAATTTTGTATTTTTAGTAGAGATGGGGTTTCTCCATGTTGGTCGGGCTGGTCTCAAACTCTCAACCTCAGGTGATCCACCCCCGTTGGCCTCCCAAAGTGCTGGCATTACAGGGGTGAGCCACCTCGCCCGGCTTGACAACATGTATCTTTATTATCCTCTGGAGTCACAAACGTAAACATAATCTGTTAAACATTTTGCATCTTTGTGCCACAAAATAACTTAGTCTACCAGGAAATTCACCTCAGGCTCTGCAGACCTGCATTCAAAATCCTGTTACAAAACTTGAGTCTTGGAATTTACTTCTCTAGGGCAATTTCCTCGTCTACTTTAGGTCTTTTGTGAGGAACAAATTAGCAGTTGCTCAATAGATTATGGCTACAAGAGGGGTGGAGAAGTTTCCACCCTTGCACAAAACTCTACAAGGCAATAGTTTAACTTCTTTAGCATTCTTTCTTTCCTTCTCTCTCCCTCTCCCCATTTCCCTTCCTCCTTCTCTCTCTTTCCCTCTCTCTCCTACCTCCCCGCGTTGCCAGCACCCACTTCTTGACAAAAGCACCCTCAGGGTGAAACACCATATGCTGTTCTGGAAAGAAGATAGTCTTAAGATAGAAATATACCCCACTAGACCACTAATTTCTACGTAGCTTTGGGCAAGTCATATGCTCTGTCTGAGGCCCGGTTTTCTCTTCCATAAAATAGGAGTAATACCCAACTTTCAGGATGGTGCCAGGCGCTTAAGCATTCAGCAAGGTGTTATTACCATAAGTAGGTGCCGTTTCCAGCCCAGGCCCTGGGCCAGCTTCTCTTTTATGGAGCAGCCTGGAACTGTGTCTGCAAAAAGAGCAAGAAACAGACCTAGGACCATGTAAATAAAAGTATATGGTATGCACTCTTTTGTGTAAGGCTTCTTTCATTTGGCATAATATTTTGCCATCATGCACTTTTTCCCTTTGATGCTTTAGGCACGGTGATGTCCTGGTGGCCACCGAGGACCTCCATACTCCAGACCCATACAGTCTTACCAACCTCAGTGGCAGCAGCTCACACAAGTACCCTTCTCCAACACACAGGTGGCCTTGAGCATAATTCATCTGTCTTAGATGTGTCAGCAGTGGGCATATTCCAGCGTATGAATGTACCACAGTCCATTCATCCATTCTGCTAATGGACATCTACGCTGTTTCCAGTTTTTGACTGTCATGAATACAGCCACTAAGAATATTCCAGTACAGGGGCCAGGCGCAGTGGCTCATGCCTGTAATCCCTGCACTTTTGGGGGCTGAGGTGAGCGGATGACGAGGTCAGGAGATTGAGACCATCCTGGCTAACACGGTGAAATCCCGTCTCAACTAAAAATACAAAACATTAGCTGGGGCATGGTGGCGGGTGCCTGTAGTCCCAGCTACTCGGGAGGCTGAGGCAGGAGAATCGCTTGAACCCAGGAGGCAGAGGTTGCAGTGAGCCGAGATCATGCCACTGCACTCCAGCCTAGGCGACAGAGCAAGACTCTTGTCTCGAAAAAAAAAAAAACAATATTCCAGTACAAGTCTTTGTATGAATGCTTTCATTTCTCTCAGATAAATATGTCTAGGAGTGGAATTGCTAGGTCACAGGAAAGGTGCATATTTAACAAACTGCAAGCTGCAGTGCAATGGCACGATCTCGGCTCACTGCAACCTCCTCCTTCCGGGTTCAAGCGATTCTCCTGCCTCAGCCTCCCGAGTAGCTGCGATTACAGGCGTCTGCCACCATGCCCGGCTAATTTTTGTATTTTTAGTAGAGACGGAGTTTCACCATGTAGGCCAGGCTGGTCTCGAACTCCTGACCTCAGGCAATCGCCCGCCTTGGCCTCCCAAAGTGCTGAGATTACAGGCATGAGCCACCGCGCCCAGCTGCATATTTAACTTTTTAAGGAACTGCCAAATATTTTTCTAAAGTGGGTGCACCATTTTATACTCCTACCAGCAAATATGAGAGTTCCAGTCACTCCACACCTCATCAATCAGGGGCAGGGATTGTTCTAATCCAACCATCACCTAGAAAACACTTTCCTTTTTTTTTTTTTTTTTAGACAGAGTCTCACTCTATCACCCAGGCTGGAGTGGCATTATCTCAGCTCACTGCAACTTTCACCTCCCAGGATCAAGCAGTCCTCGTGCCTCAGTCTCTTGCTAGCTGGTGCTGAGAGGTGAAGCCAGCTGGACTTCTTGGGTGGAGTGGGGACTTAGAGAACTTCTCTGTCTTACAAGAGGATTGCAAAATGCACCAACCAGCGCTCTGTAAAATGCACCAATCAGTGCTCTGTAAAATGCACCAATCAGCACTCTGTAAAATGCACCAATCAGCAGGATCCTAAAAGTGGCCAATCACAGGGAGGACTGAAAAAGGGCACTCTGATAAGACAAAATGGAACATGGAAGGGGACAAATAAGGGAGTAAAAGCTGGCCACCCCAGCCAGCAGTGGCAACCCACTCCAGTCCCCTTTGGCACTGTGGACGCTTTGTCCTTTCGCTCTTCACAATAAACCTTGCTACTGTTCACTCTTTGGGTCTGTGCCACCTTTAAGAGCTGTAATACTCTTAAGGTCTGCTGCTCTGTTCTTGAAGTCAGTGAGACCATGAACCCACAGGTAGGAGCCAACTCCAGACACAGGACTACAGGGATGTGCACCACCACACCCGGCTAATTTTTGTATTTTTAGTAGATAGTAGAGACAGGGTCTCACCAGGTTGGCCAGGCTGGTCTCGAACTCCTGACCTCAAGTGATCTGCCCACCTCAGCCTCCCCAAATGCTGGGATTACAAGTGTGAGTCAACAGGTGGCACCGGTCTTCTTTTCCTTCTTCATGTCAACTTTCTTGTAAGATTTTTAAGACCTAGGTAGGGTGCAGTGGCTCACACCTGTAATCTCAACACTTTGAGAGGCCGAGGTGGGTGGATCACCTGAGGTCAGAGTCCGAGATCAGCCTAACATGGTGAAACCCCAGAAATTAAAAAAACAAAAAAAGAGAGAGGGCAAAATGTCTGCCCTGATCCACCTTACTCTGAAGAGTATCAACGTGAGACAATCTTATTCTTTGTAAACTTTCAAATCTTGGCCTAAATGCTGGGTTTACAGTGATGAATGAATCATTAAGAATTTCCAGGCCGGGCGCGGTGGCTCAAGCCTGTAATCCCAGCACTTTGGGAGGCCGAGATGGGCAGATCACGAGGTCAGGATATCGAGACCATCTTGGCTAACACGGTGAAACCCCGTCTCTACTAAAAAAATTACAAAAAATTAGCCGGGCGGGGTGGCGGGCGCCTGTAGTCCTAGCTACTTGGTAGGCTGAGGCAGGAGAATGACGTAAACCCAGGAGACGGAGCTTGCAGTGAGCTGAGATCCGGCCACTGTACTCCAGCCTGGGGACAGAGCGAGACTCCGTCTCAAAAAAAAAAAAAAAAAAAAAAAGGCCGGGCGCGGTGACTCAAGCCTGTAATCCCCGCACTTTGGGAGGCCGAGACGGGTGGATCACAAGGTCAGGAGATCGAGACCATCCTGGCGAACACAGTGAAACCCCGTCTCTACTAAAAATACAAAAAACTAGCCGGGCGAGGTGGCGGGCGCCTCTAGTCCCAGCTACTTGGGAGGCTGAGGCAGGAGAATGGCGGGAACCCGGGAGGCGAGCTTGCAGTGAGCTGAGATCCGGCCACTGCACTCCAACCTGGGCGACAGAGCAGGACTCTGCCTCAAAAAAAAAAAAAAAAAAAAAAAAAAAAAAAAAAAAAAAAAAAAAATTCCAGCCGGGTGCAGTGGCTGATGCCTGTAATCCCAGCACTTTGGGACGCTGAGGTGGGCAGATCACCTGAGGTCAGGAGATCGAGATCAGCTTGGCCAACATGGTGAAACTCCATCTCTACTAAAAATACAAAAAATTAGCTGGGTGTGGTGGCGGGTGCCTGCAATCCCAGCTACTCGGGAGGCTGAGCCAGGAGAATTGCTTGAACCCGGGAGGCAGAGGTTGCAGTGAGCCGAGATCGTGCCATTGTACTCCAGCCTGGGCGACAAGAGAGAGACTCCATCTCAAAAAAAAAAAAAAGAAGTAAAGAAAAGAAAAAGAATTTCCTGGCTGGGCACAGTGGCTCACGCCTGTAATTCCCGCACTTTGGGAGGCTGAGGTGGGTGGATCACCTGAGGTCAGGAGTTCCAGACCAGCCTGGCCAACATGGTGAAACCCTGTCTCTACTAAAAATACCAAAATTAGCCAGGCATGGTGGTGCGCGCCTGTAGTCCCAGCTACTCAAGAGGCTGAGACAGGAGAATCACTTGAACCCAGGAGGCGAAGATTGCAGTGAACCGAGATTGTGCCACTGCACTGCAGCCTGGGCAACAGAGCAAGACTGCCTCTCAAAACCAAAACAAAACCAAGAAGAATTTCCTGCCCTCTTGGGAAAAGGAAACAGGTGACCAGGAATGAATGAAGGAAACAAAATGATGTCTATAGTTACAAATAACTCATTACTTTCCTATAATTACAAACAGTTCATTACCTTCCTAGAACTTATTGGATGTAGCATCAAGTATAGCAATGGGAAAGAACAGTTAGGGGAAAGTAGAGTTAGGGGAAGTTCCTTGTAAAAAGAGCCCTTTAAGTGACTCAGTCATTAGGAAAACAGATGTGGCAGTCACAAGGCATGGTGGGGTGAGCCTGAAGTCCTAGCCATGCAGAAGCTGAGGCAGGAGGATGGCTTGAGCCCAGGAGTTCTGGGCTGTAGTGCACTATGCTGGCTGTAGTGCACATTGATAATGGTGACCTCTTGGGAGGAGGGACCACCAGGTTGCCTAAGAAGGTTGGGTGAACTGGCCCACGTTGAAATGGAACAGGTCAAAAACTCCCATGCCGATCAGTAGTGAGATTGTCCCCGTGAATAGCCACTGCCCTCCATCCTGGTCAACATAGAGAGACACTGTCTCTTAACAAAAAAGAAGAAGGGCCAGGCGTGGTGGCTCATGCCTGTAATCCCAGCACTTTGGGAGGCCGAGGCGGGTGGATCACAAGGTCAGGAGATCGAGACCATCCTGGGTAACACGGTGAAACCCCGTCTCTACTAAAAAATACAAAAAACTAGCCGGGCGAGGTGGCGGGCGCTTGTAGTCCCAGCTACTCGGGAGGCTGAGGCAGGAGAATGGCGTAAACCAGGGAGGCTGAGCTTGCAGTGAGCTGAGATCCGGCCACTGCGCTCCAGCCCTGGCGACAGAGCGAGACTCCGTCTCAAAAAAAAAAAAAAAAAAAAAATACAAAAAATTAGCTGGGCGTGGTGGCGGGCACCTGTAGTCCCAGCTTCTTGGGAGGCTGAGGCAGGAGAATGACGTGAACCTGGGAGGGGGAGCTTGCAGTGAAAGGAGATCGTGCCACTGCACTCCAGCCTGAGCAACAGAGCAGGACTCCATTTCAAAAAAAAAGAAGAAGAGAGGTGATAGTGGTGATGGAGAGAAAAAGGCAAATTAGGGATTATTTTATTCAATTCTGTCTACTTGTTGGGATAGATAATACACTGACAGGATTCAAAATTCAAAAGGTACCAAAAGAATAGAGTGAAAGTCTCCCTTCTACCCAGCCATCTAGTTCTCTTTTCAAGAAGCAACAAATTGGCCGGGTGAGGTGGCTCATGCCTGTAATTCCAGCAGTTTGGGAGGCCGAGGCAGGTGGATCACCTGAGTTCAGGAGTTCGAGACCAGCCTGGCCAACATGGTGAAACTCTGTCTCTACTAAAAATACAAAACTTAGAAAACTTTTCCAGGCGCAGTTGGCAGGCACCTGTAATTCCAGCTACGCAGGAGGCTGAGGCACATGAATCACTTGAACCTGGGAAGCAGAGTTTGCAGTGAGTCCAGACTGTGCCACTGTACTCCAGTCTAGGTGATGGAATGAGACTGTCAAAAATCAAACAAAAAAAGACAACAAATTGTATCAGTTTCTTATGTAGAGATTTTTTTCATATGCGAACAAATGCATTTCCACAAATGGTAGCATATTAAATATAGTATTCTGTACATCGCTTTTTTCTTGACAATAGATCTTGGCGATCACTCCATATTGGTATCTAAACAACTATCTCCTTCATTTGGGTTGTTGTATAGTGTTCCATGATAAGCATGTCCCATGAATTTTTTTAACCTGTTCCTACAGAGGGACATTTAGCTTGTTAGCTTTTGCTGTTACGAACAATGCTGCATATGCCATTTTGTACATGTATGAGAATATCTGTGGAATATATTTCCAGAAGTGGAATTGCTGGGTGCATTTATAATTTTGATAGGCATTGTCACTTGTCCCTCCCAGCTGTTATACCAATTTACAGTCCCAATCAGCAATGCTTGCGAGCCTGTTTCCACACATCTTTGCCAATTATTGGATTATCAAATTTTTGGAGCTAATAAATTTGATAAGTGAACAGTTTCTCGTTGTCATACTATTTATTTCTCTTATTATGAGGCAGTTGAACATCTTTTCATGCATTTAAAAGTCATTTGTGGGCCGGGCACGGTGGATCATGCTTGTAATCCCAGCCCTTTGGGAGGCCGAGGCGGGTGGATCACCTGAGGTCAGGAGTTCGAGACCATCCTGGCCAACATGGTGAACCCCGTTTCTACTAAACATACAAAAATTAGCTGGGCATGGTGGGGGGCACCTGTAATCCCAGCTACTCCGGAGGCTGAAGCAGGAGAATCGCTTGAACCTGGGAGGTGCAGGTTGCAGTGAGCCAAGATCGTGCCACTGCACTCCAGCCTGGTTGACAGAGCGAGACTCTATCTCGAAAAAAAAAATCTTGGATCTATTTGTAATAGGCAAAGGGTATGAAACCACCACATCCTCACCAGTACTTCCAATATAACTTATTGAATAATCCAACATTTCCATGCTACTTCAACATGTCACTTTTATCATATGCTAAATTTCTGTGGGCAGTTGTCTCCGTCTTTGGACCTTCTTTTCTGCTGAAGTGATCTGTCTATTCATGTATCATTATCACATGGTGTTACTTTGCCATAGCTTTTTATTAAATAACAATTCAAATTTATATTTACATTAAAATACAATTGTTAATATTTTATAAATCTACTTGCCTTTTATCTTCTTTTGAAAAAAAATGATTGTCTACTCTTTTTTTTTTAGACAGAGTGCTGGGATTACAGGCATGAGTCACTGCTCCTGAACTACTCTCTATTCTTGATTGTTCTTTTGTGCTCACATGAACTCTAGAAAATAGTTTGTCTAGATTCAGAGGAAATCCTGTTGGCATTTTAAATTGGGCTCACATTCAAATTACAGATTAGTGTAGGAAAAACGAACAATTTTCTATGATGTTAATTTTTTTTCTTGTCCAAAAATATGCTATTCCTGTTTTAAATGTCTGTTGTGTCCTTGGCATATGTATAAGTTGTCTTCGTATAGAGCATGCAATATTTCAGTGTATTTTGGCTGGGCGTGGTGGCTCACGCCTGTAATCCCACCACGTTAGGAGGCCGAGGTGGGTGGATCGCCTGAGGTCAGGAGTTCAAGACCAGCCTGGCCAACATGGTGAAACCCTGTCTCTACTAAAAATACAAACAAAAATTAGCTAGGCTTGGTGGCTCACGCCTGTAGTCCCAGCTATTCAGGAGGCTAAGGCATGAGAATTGCTTGAACCCGAGAGCAGAGGTTGCAGTGAGCTGAAATCGCACCACTGAACTCTAGCCTGAGCAACAGAGTGAGACTTGGTCTCAAAAAAAAAAATTTTTTTTAAGTGTATTTCTGGTATTTTATCTTTTTCATGGCTTGTGTAAATGAGGTCTTTTCTTCCAATATGTCTTCTTTTTGTGTATCTTAAGGCCACATATAAATTATGCATATATATTTATTTTAATTATTTTGTATCTATACATTTTATTTATCTTATTTTGTAGAATAGCTTTACAGTTGATTCTTTTGATTTTTCTAGGTATACAATTGCATCAAATGTCAGTAGTGAAATTTAACCTTCTAATATCCAATTTTATACCTTTAACTTATTTATTTTGTCTAATTACATTAGCCAGTATCTTCAGGTTAAGGTTAAATAATAGCAATGATAGTGAAAATCCTTGTCTTAATTTCAGTCTCCAATGAGAATGCTTCCAGTGTTTTCCCAATAAGCATCATGGGACTTTGGGTATCATATACACACACACACATATAGTAGTCAAATATACATGACATAAAATTTACCATTTTAATCATTTCCTAGTGTATAGTTCAGTGGCACAAAGTACACTCACATTGTTGTGCAGGTAACACCACCATCCATTCCCAGAACTTTTTTTTTAATCTGTGACTTCTGCAGAGAAGTATCCCCAGAAATTTTTCATCCTTGGGCATAATGTATTATTTTATATTATATATATATTTTTTTTTTTTTTTTTGAGGTGGAGTCTCGCTTTTGTCACCCACGCTGGAGTGCAATGGCATGATCTTGGCTCCCTGCAACCTCTGCCTCCTGGGTTCAAGTGATTCTTCTGTCTCAGCCTCCTGAGTAGCTGAGATTACAGGCTCCTGACACCATACCCGGCTAATTTTTGTATTTTATTAGAGACAGGTTTCACCATGTTGGCTAGGCTGGTCTCGAACTCCTGACCTCAAATGATCTGCCCCCCCTTGGCCTTCTTTTACTCTTTTCTCATCACTATACTAATGAGGAACAAGGCGTTAAAAATTTCAACTTTCATTTTAAATACAGGAGGTATATGTGCAGGTATGTTACATGAGACAATTGCATGATGTTGAGATTTGGAGTATGGATCCTGTTACCCAGGTAGTGGGCATAGTACTCGATAGGTCTTTTTTTTTTTTAGATAGAGTTTTGTTCTGGTTGGCCAGGCTGGAGTGCAGTGGCATGATCTCGGCTCACTGCAACCTCCACCTCCCGGATTCAAGCAATTCTCCTGCCTCAGCTCCCCCGAATAGCTGGGACTACAGGCACACACCACCACGCCCGGCTAATTTTTGTATTTTTCGTAGAGTTGGAGTTTCGCCACGTTTGTCAGGCTGGTCTCGAACTCCTGACCTCAGATGATCCACCCACCTCAGGTGATCCACCCACCTTAGGCTCTCAAAGTGCTGAGATTACAGGCGTAAGCCATTGCGCCCAGTCCATAGGTCGTTTTTTTAACCCATACCTCCTTCCCTCCACCCTCTAGTAGTCCACAGTGTCTATTGCCTGCATATTTACATCTAGTGCACTCAATGTTTAACTCACACTTATAAGTGAAAATATGAACTATGCGATTTTCTGTTCTTGCGTTAGGTTGCCTAGGATAACGGCCTCCAGTTCCATCCATGTTGCTGCAAATGACATGATCTTGTTCTTTTTCATGGCTACATAGTATTCCATGGTGTATATGTACCACTTTTTAAAAAATTCAGTCTACCTTTGATGGGCATTTAGGTTGATTCCATGTGTTTGCGATTGTGAACGGTGCTGTAAAGAACATACGTGTGCATGTATCTTTTTGATAGAATAAATGATTTTCCTTTGAGTATATACCCAGTACTAGGATTTCTGGGTAGAATGGTAGTTCTATTTTAAGTTCTTTGAGAAATCTCCAAACTACTTTCCACAGTGACTGAACTAGTTTGCATTCCCACCAACAGTGTATAAATGTTTCCTTTCCTCCACAGCCTCGCCAATGTCTACTGTTTTTTTGACTTTTTGATAATAACTATTCTGGTTGTAAGATGATATATCATTGTGGTTTTGATTTGCATTTCTCTGATGATTAGTGATGTGGAGCATTTTTTCATATGTTTGTTGGCTGCACATGTGTCTTCTTTTGAGAAGTGTCTGTTCATGTCCTTTGTCCATTTTTAAATGGGGTTGTTGGTTTTTTGCTTGCTCATTTAAGACCCTATAAATTATGGATATTAGGATTTTGTCAGATGCATAGTTTACAAATATCCTCTCCTACTCTGTAGGTTGCCTGTTTGCTCTGCTGATAGTTTCTTTTGCTGTGCAGAAGCTCTTTAGTTTAACTAGTTCCCACTTGTCTATTTTTGTTTTCGTTACAATTGTTTTTGGGGACTTAGCCAAAAATTCTTTGCCAAGGCCAGTGTCGAGAAGAGGTTGTCTTCCAGGATTTTTTTTTTTTTCGAGATGGAGTTTCGCTCTTATTGCCCAGGCTGGTGTGCAATGGAGTGATCTCAGCTCACCACAACCTCCGCCTCCTGGATTCAAGCGATTCTCATGCCTCAGCCTCCCGAATAGCTGAGATTACAGGCATGCGCCACCACACCCAACTGATTTTGTAGTTGTCGTAGGGACGGGGTTTCTCCATGTTGATCAGACTGGTTTCAAACTCCTGACCTCAAGTGATCCGCCCACCTTGGCCTCCCAAAGTGCTGGGATTACAGGTGTGAGCCACCATGCCTGGCCATCTTCCAGGATTTTTATAGTTTGAAGTCTTACATTTAAATCTTTTTTTTTTTTTTTTTTTTTGAGACGGAGTCTCGCTCTGTCGCCCGGGCTGGAGTGCAGTGGCCGGATCTCAGCTCACTGCAAGCTCCTCCGCCTCCCGTTTTACGCCATTCTCTTGCCTCAGCCTCCCGAGTGGCTGGGACTACAGGCGCCAGCCACCTCGCCCGGCTAGCTTTTTTTGTATTTTTTAGTAGAGACAGGGTTTCACCGTGTTAGCCAGGATGGTCTCGAACTCCTGACCTCGTGATCCGCCCGTCTCGCCTCCCAAAGTGCTGGGATTACAGGCTTGAGCCACCGCGCCCGGCCACATTTAAATCTTTAATCCATTTTGAGTTGATTTTTGTATATGGTGAAAGGTAGGGGTTCATTTTCAATCTTCTGCATATAGCTAACCAGTTATCCCAGTACCATTTATTGAATAGGGAGTCCTTTCTCTGTTGCTTGTTTTGTCAGCTTTGTTGAAGATCAGATGGTTGTAGGTGTGTGGCTTTATTTCTCACTTTTCTATTCTGTTCCATTGGTCTGTGTGTCTGCTTTTGTACCAGTACCATGTTGTTTTGGTTACTGGGGCTTTATAGTATAATTTGAAGTTGGGTAGTGTGATGCCTCTGCCTTTGTTCTTTTTGCTTAGTATTTCTTTGGTTATTTGGGCTCTTTTCAGTTCCGTATGAATTTTAGAATAGGTTTTTTTTTTTTTTAATCTACAGAGTGCTCATGGCTCCAGTGAAGGAGACAGTAGTGAATGCTAAGTTCTAGTGCAAGGCCATTTTTTTTTTTTTTAAGACAGAGTCTTACTCTATCATCCAGGCTGGAGTGCAGTGGCGTGATTATAGCTTGCTGCAGCCTCCAGCTCCGGGGCTCAAGTGATCCTTCCACCTCAGCCTCCTGAGTAGCTGGAAGTACAGGTGTGTACCACCATGCCTGGCTAATTTTATTTTCTTTTTTATTTTTATTTTTGTGGAGATGGGGGTCTTGCTATGTTGCCCAGGCTGGTCTTGAACTCCTGCGTTTAAGCAATCCTCCCACCTCAGCCTCTCAAAATGCTGGGATTAGAGACATGAGCCGCTGAGCTAGACTATAACGCGTTTTTATTATGCTATGTTTTACATTTACTTTCTGTTTTATAAAGAGATTTTAAAGCCAAGAATGGATGTTTAATTTTATTAAATGCCTTCTTAGCATTTATTAATAAAATTATGTGGCTTTACTTGTTTGATCTATTAATACAATGAATTGCTTTGGTACATTTCCTAATATTGAATCATTCTGGCATTTCTGGAATCAACCCATTTTGGTCACAGTGTGCTATTTTTTATCACTTTTAAAATTTTAATTAGGATTTTAAAAAAATCTTTGGCGTTAGTCAGTTTGGCTTGTAATTTTTCCTTTTTTGCCCACGAGATGCTTTCAATGATAGAAATGACAGAGCTTGCTGGTGGATTAGATGTCGGGATTCAGGATAAAGAAGGAATCAGCTCAGCTTTATGGCCAGATAGGGGGATGTTGGTACCTTTTAGTGAGCCAGCGGAGATGGAAAGTGGGTGGACCAGACTGTGTTCAAGTCAACAGGAAGTCTCCAAGGGAGTGCGAGGGATGGAGGTTATTGGAACCACCTCCTGAGAGCTTTCAAAATGTGCATTTCAAACTGAACATGCTGAAGTTAAAATATGTTTCAAATTTCTGACTCAGAAGAGTGGACTGAGCACCTCTGTTTATTTCCTATCCTTCCTGAGGCCCCATTAAAATAATAAAGGAGCAGGGAAAAAAAAGTGTAAGCCAATAACTAAGAAGAGATCATAGGCATTCATAGGCAGTCAGGAACCTGTGGTGGTGGTGGTGGGAATATCTATGCATGAGGGATTTCAAAAATTCTGGGGAGAGGAAAGCCAATAGAAGCTGATGACTAATATGGTGGGGAAGAGGGCCTGCTGGCCTAGAATATGTGCAGTGTGGGTTATTGCCAGGGACACAGCTGGGAGACACCAGGGTCAGAAGAGGTGAAAATAGGGGCATTACCAGGTTGCTGTGGGGAGGAAGTCTTGCTTCCTCATCCCTCTTTTATACTTTCACGCAGGATTTAAATATTTTTTTTATTTAAAAAAATACATATATTTGAGACAGAGTCTCATTCTGTAGCTCAAGCTGAAGTATACAGTAGCATGATCTAGGCTCACTGCAACCTCCGCCTCCAGGACTCAAGAGATTCTCGTGCTTCAGCCTCCCGAGTAGCTGGGACTACAGGCATGCACAACCATGCCTGGCTAATTTTTTGTATTTTAGTAGAGACAGGGTTTCGCCATGTTTTCCCAGGGTGGTTTCGAATTCCTGAGCTCAGGTGATCCACCTGCTATGGCCTCCCAAAATGCTCGGATTACAGGCATGAGCCACCGCATCTGGCCACTTCCTGCAGGATGTCTAGCAGCCAGGCATCTAGCATCAAAGAAAAATGAACAACACTAGCAATAATAATACAACGAAAAATTAAAAATTGGCAGATTGTTCACTAAATAAACCTCCACTTCCCAGGTTCAAGCGATTCTCCTGCCTCAGTCTCCCAAGCAGCTGGGATTACAGGCACTAGCCACCATGCCTGGTTCATTTTTGTATTTTTACTAGAGACGAGGTTTTGCTAAGTTGACCAGGCTGGTCTTGAACTCCTGACCTCAAGTGATCTGCCCGCCTCAGCCTCCCAAAGTGCTGGGATTACAGGCGTGAGCCACCATGCCCGGCTAGAAAGCTTACAACTTCAAAGTAAAGAAATACAAAGAAAATCAATGGAAGAACTAAAAATATGCTCTAACCATAGTAGAAGAAGAAGTGATGGGGGAGGGGTTGTGCAGCTGAGCTAAATTCTCATCTGTCATGCCAGTAAGGGGATAGATAACATATAAAAATGGGCCAGGCGCTGTTGCTCACCCCTCTAATCCCAGCACCCTGGGAAGCTGGTGCGGGTGGATTGCCTGAGGTCAGGAGTTTGAGACCAGCCTGGCCAACATGGTGAAACCCCGTCTCTACTAAATATATAAAAGCCCAGCATGGTGTCAGGAGCCTGTAATCCCAGCTACTTGGGAGGTTGAGACAGGAGAATCGCTTGAACCCGGGAGGTGAAGGTTGCAGGGAGCCGAGATCGCGCCACTGCACTCCAGCCTGGGTGACAAGAGTGAAATTCCATCATAACAACAACAACAACAACAACAATAACAAAAGATAAATAAAGAGTGGGATAGGCCGGGTGCAGTGGCTTCTACCTGTAATCCCAGCAGTTTGGGAGGCCGAGACGGGCTAATCACCTGAGGTCAGGAGTTCGAGACCAGCCTGACCAACATGGAGAAACCTTGTCTCAACTAAAAGTACAAAATTAGCCAGGCGTGGTGGTACATGCCTGTAATCCTAGCTACTCGGGAGGCTGAGGCAGGAGAATCACTTGAACCCAGGAGGCAGAGTTTGCGGTGAGCCAAGATCGCGCCATTGCACTCCAGCCTGGCAACAGGAGCGAAACTCCATCTCAAAAATAAATAAATAAATAAATAAATAAATAAATAAATAGCGGGAGAATCAGATTATTTAGAGATACAGAGATAAAGCTCAGAAAAATCAAAGAAACCAAGGAGGAACAGATAAAAATAGAGCACCAGGATAAAGGGGATAGAAGCTATTCTATAGTATTTGATGTTTTAACCATGTGCAAATTCTACTTTAATAAAAGACACACAGATTATTTTATCTTATTTATTATATTATTATTTGAGACGGAGTTTTGCTCTTGTTGCCCAGGCTGGAGTGCAATGGTGTGATCTCAGCTCACCGCAACCTCTGTCTCCTGGGTTCAAGAGATTCTCCTGTCTCAGCCTCCCGAGTGGCTGGGATTGCAAGTGCCTGCCACCATGCCCGGCTAATTTTTGTATTTTTTTTTTTTTTTGAGGCGGAGTCTCGCTCTGTCGCCGGACTGGAGTGCAGTGGCCAGATCTCAGCTCACGGCAAGCTCCGCCTCCCGGGTTTACGCCATTCTCCTGCCCAGCCTCCCGAGTAGCTGGGACTACAGGCGCGCGCCACCTCGCCCGCTAGTTTTTGTATTTTTAGTAGAGACGGGGTTTCACCGTATTAGCCAGGATGGTCTCGATCTCCTGACCTCGTGATCCGCCCGTCTCGGCCTCCCAAAGTGCTGGGATTACAGGCTTGAGCCACCGCGCCTGGCCTAATTTTTGTATTTTTGTATTATTTTTTTTTTGAGATGAAGTCTCCCTCTGTCGCCCAGGCTGGAGTGCAGTGAGTGGCGTGATCTCAGCTCACTGCAAGCTCCAACTCCTGGGTTCATGCCATTCTCCTGCCTCAGCCTCCTAAGTGGCTAGGACTACAGGCCCCCGCCACCACGCCTGGCTAATTTTTTTGGATTTTTAGTAGAGACGGGGTTTCATCATATTGGTCAGGCTGGTGTCGAACTCTGACCTCAGGTGATCCGCCCACCTCAGCCTCCCAAAGTGCTGGGATTACAGACATGAGCCAATGTGCCCAGCTGACACACAGATTATTTTTAAAAATAAAACCAGAAAACAAAATACACATAGCCAGGCTCTACTTAGATGTGTATGAGGAGTAAAGGGGAGGGAGGAGAGACTGAGTGGTGGGGTTGGGGGAGAGGAGGTGGCGGTAGGGGCGGGGAGGCTCCCCAGGTGATTCTGATGAATCTCCCTCCACTCACAACACTATAGACCAAGAGATGTCGACTTTCTCTGAGATAATTATGAAACAAATTCCCGATCGATACTGACCTCCTTAAGGTCAAGTCTATATCAGCTACCATGTCCTCCTGCAAATAAGTATTTTGAGGAAGACAAGTAGTAAATACTGGAAGGGCACCATCTTAGGTCTGATAAGTCCGTATCAGTAAAACACAAAATTGATGAATTATACATTGGTCTGGAGGGAGGTATGTGATCCTGGCTAAATTTGTAAAAATTAAGTGATCCTAGAATGGGAGTGGGAAGAAATAGGAAACAAACAAACAACAAATGAAAACAAACACAACACTTCAAAACTTTTTTTTTTTTGAGACGGAGTCTCGCTCTGTCGCCCAAACTGGAGTGCAGTGGCCGGATCACAGCTCACTGCAAGCTCCGCCTTTCGGGTTCACGCCATTCTCCTGTCTCAGCCTCCCGAGTAGCTGGGACTTTAGGCGCCCGCCACCTCGCCCGGCTAGTTTTTTGTATTTTTTTTTTTTTTAGTAGAGATGGGGTTTCACCGTGTTTGCCAGGATGGTCTCGATCTCCTGACCTTGTGATCCGCCCGTCTCGACCTCCCAAAGTGCTGGGATTACAGGCTTGAGCCACCGCGCCCGGCCAACACTTCAAAACTTTTAACTGTCCCAAAGACTAAATTACAGTGGCGAAGAAGTGGAATGGAAACAGAAAGGAAAGAGCTCTTTGCGGAATTCCATTTGCTGTTCCCAACACTGAAAATGTTCTTCCACAAGATCTTTGACTGGCTGGCTAGCTCCTTGTCATTCAGGTCTCGGCTTAAGTGTCATTCCATTCATTCATCCAGCCAATAGTCATTGAGCAGCTTTCGGTGTGAGGCACTGATCTAGCAACTGGAGAGTCGGAAGGGGACTCTACAAACCCTCTACTCACAGGAAACAGTGAGAGGGACACAGACCATAAGCATATCAGTAGATAAATTATTGCCTGTTGGGTTTGCTGGGAAGCCAACTCTGAGATGTGTCAAAGACAAAACTAAGTCTGAGACAAAATTAACAAAAGCTCTTTATTCATAAACTTGCCTCAAGGGAACCCATCTGCCATCACTTGTGCTTCAGCTGGGATTCAAGGTCTTAAAGAGTATGTTTTATAGAGTAAGAAGAGGAAATACTGAGATAGTCTCTGATGACAAGTGTTCTCTTATGGTTGGGAATTTTGGAAGTGGGGAGACTTCCTAATTAATCTTCAGGTATATTTGGCAGTCCTTGGTTGGAACAGCTTGGGGACGTTTCAAAAGAGGAAGGATTGTTCAATCTTAAGGTCGGGGGTTTTCTGGAGTGGAAGTTTTCCTGGAACAAGTGAATAGCGATGGCCTGCTTTTTGCAATTAAATTGTCATAAAGGGGCCGGGTGCGGTGGCTCATGCCTGTCATCCCAGCACTTTGGGAGGCTGAGGCAGGTGAATCACGTGAGCTCAGGAGTTTGAGAACAGCCTGGCCAATGTGGTGAATCCCCGTTGTCTCTACTAAAATACAAAAATTAGCCGGGCATGGTGGTACATGCCTGTAATCCCAGCTACTTGGGAGGCTGAGGCAAGAGAATCGCTTGAACCCGAGAGGTGGAGGTTGCAGTGAGCCGAGATCACACCACTGCACTCTAGCCTGGATGACAGAGTAAAACTGTGTCTCAAAAAACAAAAACAAAAACAAAAATAAAAATAAATTGCCCTGGAGGGGTTGGGGAAGGGAGTGTGGCTACCATGCCAGGCAGTTTCTCAGATGGAGGTTAGCATGCAGGGTGTTAGTTAGGGAGTGCCCTTGGTATCAATAGCTGTGGGAGGTTGGGGAGTAGCCAGGCATGGGCAGAGGGAGAAGCTGAGCTGCCATGTGGGCACAAAAATACCTCATGCAACCCTCTGGGGTTCTCTATTGCTAGAGTGGCCCTTTGGAGTTGTCCTGATTGGGAAGGATGACCGGTCTCTGTACGCCTCCAATAATCAGTTGGATGTGGCCACATCAACTTGGCCTTTGTTTTTCCTTAAGTTTTCAGTCTTCTGGTTACCTCTTTATTTACAGATGTGGAGGACTTTGCATATTACTCAATTATATTAAGTGACATGAGATGTAATTGGAGAGTTTTTTTGGTCTGTTTTTGTTTTTGTTTTGAGCCAGGGTTTTGCTCTTGTGACCTGGGCTCTTTTCACCCAGGCTGGAGTGCAGTGGCATGACCGCTGAGCCTCAAGTGATCCTCCCGTTTTGGCCTCCCAAAGTGCTGGGATTTCAGGCATGAGTCACTATGTCTGGCCTAATTGGAGAGTTTTGAGCAAATAAGTGCTGTAATCTTACAGGGACATGGCCTTACATGCATTAAGCCAATCACAGGAACCATGGGACCAGTGTGGGAACAGAGGAGATAATGAGAAGAGGACTGATTCTGGATATACTTAAAAGGAAGAGTCAATAATGTTTGCTATAAATTAGATGTGGAGTATGAGAGGAAGAGAGGAGTCAAGGAAGACTTCAGTGTTTTTGGTGTGAACAAGTAACATTGCTCATTCTATTGAGAAGGAAAATACTGAGAGGAGCCGATTTGGGACAGGAAGAGAATCAAGATTTTAGTTTGGGACATTTTGAGTTAGACATTGCCATTAGATATTCAATTGGAGAGCTTGAATAGGTAGGTGGATATGTAAGTGTGGAATTCATGAAAGAGGTTAAGTTTAGAGATGAACATTTAGGAATCTTCAGCATATAGATGGCATTGGGAAGGTGGTCAATCTTGATTCTCTCTGTTTATTGACCAATTTGCAAAATAATGAGTTCCCTAGCGTTATCTTCAGGTGACCAATGAGTAGTTTCTTAAAAATATATCTTACCATGAACTCATGAATTTGAATATACAATGTTTCCATTCTATGAATTTGAATATACCAATGTTTCCATTCTATGCAACTGTAATTCCTATTGATGCTCACATCTTTGGCCAGTGGGAGTTCCTGTAAATTGGCACGTTAATTCTTTTGACACTTTCCCAGCAGTCTTTGATAGCTTCCTTACTTTCTAGTATGACAAGTTATTTCAAGCCTGTCTTGTATATTTCCTACCCTAGACCCAGAATCAGCTATTTCTTCAAGGAGCTCTGGTCTTTTCTAGTGTGAAATAGTATTTGGATACCACAATCTGGGCATTCTTTGCTACTGGATCAGTCATTGCTTTTATGCTTTTTCAGTGTTAGAGCTTGGAAATAAATTTTTTTTTTCTATAAAGATAAAAAGCATAATGAGTTCATATATAATACTTCCTAAAATTTGAGACTAGAGAGTTTTGCTTAACCTCTTTGATATTAAATCTGTATCTCTATTTATTCTCTCATACCAAAAATTTCGATTTCCAATGTCATCAACATGTTACATGAAACACTCTGAGAATATCAACACCAACAGTACCACTAACATGATTGCTGAAAAGAATTTAAGACTTTTTGGACTTCCTTTTGCATTTAGAGTATATTCTACTAAGAATGTATAGACAGATCACTGTATTTTATTTTTTTTTGATACAGGTCTCACTCTGTCACCCAGGCTGGAGTGCAGTGGCACAATCATGGCTCACTGCAGCCTGGATCCCCCAGGCTCAAGCGATCATCCCACCTCAGCTTCCTGAATAGCTGGGACTGACACCTGGCTAATTTTTGTTTTGTTTTGTTTTTTTGGTAGAAACAAGGTTTCACCATCTTGCCTAGGGTGGTCTCAAACTCCTAGGCTGAAGCAGTCCTCCTGCCTCAGCCACCCAAAGTGCTGAGATTACAGGCATGAGCCTGGCCAAGTCACCATATTTAAAAATAAATGGAAATAATTATTCTCTGTGCAGTTATTCTACTAATTTGATAGATAATTGGTTTCATTTGTTTCATGCAGTTTTCAGTTTTTAGGGATTGCTTTAAAAAATTTAATTTTGTTTTCTAATTAGGTAAAATAGATGGTTTCAAAATCAAATATTCAAAGTATATTTGGAGAAGTCTAACTTCCAGCCTTGTCCCCCCCACCCTGTTCCCTCTCTCTATAATAGGTAACTTAAAAATGTTTTTGCTTGTTTAGAAAATATAAGCAAATACAGGTTGAGAGACAATTTGCTGTGGTCCTCTCACATTTCTTCATATATTTTGAACAGAGTCACTGACTGCTTTTGTTTTGGACTATCATTTTAGGGATGTCTGTGTAAGTTAACAGCCCTGGTACATAGAGATAGTGTCTTCCTTTGCAATGTAAGGCAGACATGCTTACTGTTCATTATAAAAAATTCAGATTTTTAGGCCAAGCACGGTGGCTCACGCCTATAATCCCAGCACTTTGGGAGGCCGAGGCAGGTGGATCACGAGGTCAGGAGATCGAGACCACAGTGAAACCCCGTCTCTCCTAAAAATCCAAAAAATTAGCCTGGTGGGGTGGCGGGTGCCTGTAGTCCCAGCTACTTGGGAGGCTGAGGCAGGAGAATGGCATGAACCCAGGAGGCGGAGCTTGCAGTGAGCTGAGATCGCTCCACTGCACTCCAGCCTAGATGACAGAGCGAGACTCCATTTCAAAAAAAAAAAAAAAAATTCAGATTTTCTTTTTTTTTTCATAGGTTATTGGGGTACAGATATATTGAGACTTTCTAAGCTCAGGGTTTCTTTCCTGTAATGCAACCCACTGCATATGCAGGCCTCACCTGATCCTCTTCATGTCAATCTTTAGGAATTGGGGCTTGGAAAGCTAGCTCAAATACTCTGACTACTGCTGCTGCTGTGAATAATAAATGCCTTTGTCTCTGACCCAAGAATCTTGTGTCTTCTGCCAGAATCCCATAAAACCATGGCAGGCTAACTTGTTAGACTGCAAGTAGGATAAAATCTCAGACCCTTCACTGTTCTTGACTATATGTATTTGTATTCTACCATATCCATTTCTTAGACAAATGTTACTGTTCTATACATACTTTGCCCATTTAAAGATAAAGTACAGAAGTTATTTAAAATCAAGGGACTTAATGAGATCATCTAGGGAGTAAGTGAAGATCAAAAAGAAGTCCAGAGATGAGCCCTGGGGCACTCCAATATTTGGATGTTGAAAAGATAAAGAAAAATCATCATAGAAGATTGAGAAGAAGCAGTTAGTGACATATAAAGAGAATCATAAAGAGTGATAGCCCAGATTCTGAAATCTTTCTTAGCCAACTTTCCTGAAAAACTCTATCTAAGGTAGCACCCCACCCCCAACCCAATCACTCTATTTATCATCTCTTTTAAATACTTCATATAATTTATAACCATCTGAAATGGTTCATTTATTTCCTTATTTAACTGCTACATTAGATCATTTACTCCATGAATGCAGAGACCACATCTAAAAAAATTACCGCGGCCGGGCGCGGTGCTCAAGCCTGTAATCCAGCACTTTGGGAGGCCGAGACGGGCGGATCACGAGGTCAGGAGATCGAGACCATCCTGGCTAACACGGTGAAACCCCGTCTCTACTAAAAAAATACAAAAACTAGCCGGGCGAGATGGCGGGCGCCTGTAGTCCCAGCTACTCGGGAGGCTGAGGCAGGAGAATGGCGTAAACCCGGGAGGCGGAGCTTGCAGTGAGCTGAGATCCGGCCACTGCACTCCAGTCCGGGCAACAGAGCGAGACTCCGCCTCAAAAAAAAAAAAAAAAAAAAAAAAATTACCGCTACGTCCCTAGCAACTAAAGAGGGCCTTACATACAGTAGGCACTCAATAAATGCGTGTGAAATGAATGAATGCAGACATGTATACATGAATGAAAGAATGAGTATCGGCCGGGCGCGGTGGCTCAAGCCTGTAATCCCAGCACTTTGGGAGGCCGAGAAGGGCGGATCACGAGGTCAGAAGATCGAGACCATCCTGGCTAACACAGTGAAACCCCGTCTCTACTAAAAAATACGAAAAACTAGCCGGGCGAGGTGGCGGGCGCCTGTAGTCCCAGCTACTCCGGAGGCTGAGGCAGGAGAATGGTGTAAACCCGGGAGGTGGAGCTTGCAGTGAGCCGAGATCTGGCCACTGCACTCCAGCCTGGGCGACAGAGTGAGACTCCGTCTCAAAAAAAAAAAAAAAAAAGAATGAGTATCTTCTGGACTAAAGGTACTTGGACAGATTCTTAGATAAATTCACTTTACAAATTCTTTACAGAAATAATCTGACTTATAGTGAGGAGTCAACACAAAACAAAATTAGCAAGATTTCATTATATACATCTCAGGGAACTTAAGGTTTTGGCGAATTTCTTTTCTTATTTTTTCTTTTCTTTTCTTTTTTTTTTTTTTGAAACAGAGTCTCGTCTTGCTCTGTTGCCCAGGCCGGAGTGCAGTGGTGCAATCTCGGCTCACTGCAACCTCTGCCTCCCGGGTTTAAGTGATTCTTCTGCCTCAGCCTCCAGGGTAGCTGGGACTACAGGTGTGCACCACCATGCCTGGCTAAATTTTTTTGTATTTTTAGTAGAGACAGGGTTTCACCATATTGGCCAGGCTGGTCTTGAACTCCTGACCTCGTGATCCGCCTGCCTCGACCTCCCAAAGTGCTGGGATTACAGGCGTGAGCCACCGTGCCCGGCGGCTTTGGTGAATTTCATTAGAGACTTCAGAGCTTATTTTTGAGAGCCCAGGAGGAACCCTACAGCCTGGGAAATGGCAAATTGCTTGTACGTGCCCATGGTGTCTGTGTGTGCATATTAAAAAAGAATAAAAAAATAATTCAAGTAATTGTGGACATCTAGATACTCGGGAAAGCACCAGAACAAATTATGAACCAATAAATTTTCCAGCACTTAATAAAGCAAAAATTAGTGTGTGGCTAGCATTATGATCCCATAGTGAGCCAGTGTGCCAGGCTTATTCTGTTTTCTATTATGAGTGCCATGTCATGCTGATCCTGGAGAAGCAATAGGTGTATCTATTTAGACTTCATTAAGGTTTACATGTCCTCCAGCATGCTTTTCTAATCAACAACCTAGACAGATAAGGCCTATATCCACTGTATCCAAGAAAACTTTCCTGCTTGCCAAAAGTGTAGCAGGAACCCAATCATATTTATTAGTACTATTTAGAGCTAGTAGCAGCCTGGGGAGAGAGTGGTGGAGAAAAATGACAGGATCATAGGGAAAAGGTAAACACAACAAAGTAGAGGAAAAGGGAAAATATAATACCTTGGCTCAGATATTATTTATTATTTATGTATAGGAAAATATTCTGCTCATCCCATATGGTACCTGACAGATACAATGGATGACCTTGGCCTACCTATAGGGCTTTGATAGTAGAGCTTATTAGGTTTAATAAATACATTTTATAACCAAGGGATATATTTTTCAACTTATAGTACTTTTAAAAGCTATTTTATTTTTTTCTGATGATAGATAGAATTAACATTTTCTCAAAGAAAAAATACACACAAAAAATCAGAGTATAGTAAGAGACAATATAGCTTAGTGTTTAAACAACCATAAATTTTGGTGCCAGACAGTACTGGGTTCACATTCAGGCTCTACTACTTGACGGAACCATGTGACCTTTATCTTGCCTGAGTCTCAATTTCTGCAATAATAAAATGGGAATAATATCACTTAATTTGTAGAGTTGTTGTAAAGATGAAAAGACCTTGGGTTTCCTACTTCAAATAATATGAAAGATTGAATAGTGCAATAAACCTTTCCATAACAAGGCACTTAGAAATCATGGCTAAAATACAATCCCAAGAAAGCAAATCTCAGGGAAACAAAAAGGAACATAAAATAGAAACCAAAGTGATAGTTAAGCCCCAAAACCACTTGTAGTTGCTGCTGTAAGAAGTGCAGAACTCTGTTTTTCAGTGTCTGTACAGGGATCCAGCACAGCACACAGGGCTCTTGGGCCCACACAAGGGGGCGGGGGATGTTGGAACTGCAGCTCCATATGAAGTCAGGACTGTCTAAGAAATACAGCCTAGTGAAACAGCAGGCCAGAAAAACAGTCTTCTTGCAGCAAGGGGAGAAAACAAGTCTTGTTTGTCTCAATTCCCCCTTTAAGTGGTGAAAAAGTCTTCCCTGAAAATTTAGAGCTGGCTGTTAGCCTGCCTTCATATGTGGTTAGAATTTAAATTTATATCACCTATTGGCCGGGCGCGGTGGCTCACGCCTGTAATGTCAGCACTTTGGGAGGCTGAGGCAGGTGGATCACCTGAGGTCAGGAGTTCAAGACCAGCCTGGCCAACATGGTGAAACCCCCATCCCTACTAAAAATACAAAAATTAGCTGGGCATGGTGGTGGGCACCTGTAATCCAGCTACTCGGAAGTCTGAGGCAGGAGAATTGCTGGAACCCAGGAGGCGAAGGTTGTAGTAAGCTGAGATTGCTCCACTGCACTCCAGCCTGCGTGACAGAGAGAGACTCTGTATCAAAAAACAAAATAAAACGAAACAAACAAACAAACAAAAAACCCAGACATGAATAGATTTTTTTGTTTTTTGAGACAGCCTTACTCTGTCACCCAGGCTGGAGTGCAGTGGCACAATCTGGGCTCACTGTAACCTCCGTCACCCAACCTCAAGCAGTTGTCCTGCCTCGGCCTCCTGAGAAGCTGGGATAACAGATGCGTGCCACCACTCCCAGCTAACTTTTTGTAAGGACGTGATTTCACCACGTTGGCCAGGCTGGTTTCAAACTCCTGACCTCAAGCTATCTGCCCACCTCGGCATCCCAATGTGCTGGGATTACAGGTTGAGTCACTGTGCCTGGCCCAAAAATAGAGTTTGTGATGTGACAGAGATAGCTAGCTATCCATTAAATCTCTCTCTCTCTCCCTTTATTTTGTTTTTTTGAGATCAGTTCTCACTCTGTCACCCAGTCTGGAGTACAGTGCAGCCTCAACCTCTTGGGCTCAAGCAATTCTTTCACCTCAGGCTCCCTAGTAGTTGGAACTACAGGCATGTGCAATGTGTCTGGTTAATTTTTTTTTTCTTTCTTTCTTTTTTTTTTTTTTGAGATGGAGTCTTGCTCTGTTGCCAGGCTGGAGTGCAATGGCACGATCTCGGCTCACTGCAGCCTCCACCTCCTGGGTTCAAGCGATTCTCCTGCCTCAACCTCCCTGAGTAGCTGGATTACAGGCATGTGCCACCACACCCAGCTAATTTTGAATTTTTGGTAGAGACAGGGTTTCTCCATACTGGTCAGGCTGGTCTCAAACTCCTGACCTCAGGTGATCCACCCGCTTTGGCCTCCTAAAGTGGTTGGATTACAGGTGTAAGCCACTGCGCCCAGCTCAAGGCATGATTTTCAAGCTTGCCATAACAGTCTGTAACTCCCCACAGTGCTGGACACAAGGTAGCGTTTAAGTGTTAGCAATGAGTATTGAGGGCAAGGAGCCCAAGGCTGATAAGGAGGAGATGGAAGATGTAGCACAGTTCACTCAACTACTATCCTGGCACTCATGATAATGACCATCACTGCCTAAACAGTTTTGTCTGTATCTCTGATCTTTGTTTTTTATGAGACAGAGTCTAGCTCTGTTGCCCAGGCTGGAGTGCAGTGGTATGATCTTGACTCACTGCAACCTCCACCTCCAGGATTCAGTTATTTCTTTCTGGCTAATTCTTGTATTTTTGGTAGAGACGGCGTTTCACCATGTTGGCTAGGCTGGTCTCAAACTACTGACCTCAGGTGATCCTCCTGCCTTGGCCTCTCAAAGTGCAAGGATTACAGGTGTTAGCCACTGTGCCTGGCCAGTATCTCTGATAATTTCTTAAGGGTAAATCACTAGAAGCCGAATTACTGGATCCATAAATAAAAGCATGTTTAAGATTCTTGATGGAGGCTATCAAATTGCTTTCTGAAAGATTGCATCAATTTATAATCCTTGTATCTGCCTTGTAAAATAAGAATCATTATTCCCATTTAACAAATCAGATAACTGAGTCTCAGAGAAGATTAAGAAACTTGTTCCAAGTCACAGCTAAAGCTGGGCATTGAATACAACTAAAAGTTACCATTCCATTCCATTTTAATTTACTATGGGGCTTAGTTTTTCCCCCAAAATATGTATGCCAAAGCCACCAAACAACGGGCCAGGAGTCTTTCAAAAACATCAATGTGGCCAGGCACAGTCACTTGGGAGGCTGAGGCGGGTGGATCACCTGAGGTCAGGAGTTCGAGACCAGCCTGGCCAACATGGTAAAACCCCGTCTCTACTAAAAATACAAAAATTAGCTGGGCATGGTGGTGGGCACCTGTAATCCAGCTACTCGGAAGTCTGAGGCAGGAGAATTGCTGGAACCCAGGAGGCGAAGGTTGTAGTAAGCTGAGATTGCTCCACTGCACTCCAGCCTGCGTGACAGAGAGAGACTCTGTATCAAAAAACAAAATAAAACGAAACAAACAAACAAACAAAAAACCCAGACATGAATAGATTTTTTTGTTTTTTGAGACAGCCTTACTCTGTCACCCAGGCTGGAGTGCAGTGGCACAATCTGGGCTCACTGTAACCTCCGTCACCCAACCTCAAGCAGTTGTCCTGCCTCGGCCTCCTGAGAAGCTGGGATAACAGATGCGTGCCACCACTCCCAGCTAACTTTTTGTAAGGACGTGATTTCACCACGTTGGCCAGGCTGGTTTCAAACTCCTGACCTCAAGCTATCTGCCCACCTCGGCATCCCAATGTGCTGGGATTACAGGTGTGAGTCACTGTGCCTGGCCCAAAAATAGAGTTTGTGATGTGACAGAGATAGCTAGCTATCCATTAAATCTCTCTCTCTCCCTTTATTTTGTTTTTTGAGATCAGTTCTCACTCTGTCACCCAGTCTGGAGTACAGTGCAGCCTCAACCTCTTGGGCTCAAGCAATTCTTTCACCTCAGGCTCCCTAGTAGTTGGAACTACAGGCATGTGCCAATGTGTCTGGTTAATTTTTTTTTTCTTTCTTTCTTTTTTTTTTTTTGAGATGGAGTCTTGCTCTGTTGCCAGGCTGGAGTGCAATGGCACGATCTCGGCTCACTGCAGCCTCCACCTCCTGGGTTCAAGCGATTCTCCTGCCTCAACCTCCCTGAGTAGCTGGGATTACAGGCATGTGCCACCACACCCAGCTAATTTTGAATTTTTGGTAGAGACAGGGTTTCTCCATACTGGTCAGGCTGGTCTCAAACTCCTGACCTCAGGTGATCCACCCGCTTTGGCCTCCTAAAGTGGTTGGATTACAGGTGTAAGCCACTGCGCCCAGCTCAAGGCATGATTTTCAAGCTTGCCATAACAGTCTGTAACTCCCCACAGTGCTGGACACAAGGTAGCGTTTAAGTGTTAGCAATGAGTATTGAGGGCAAGGAGCCCAAGGCTGATAAGGGAGGAGATGGAAGATGTAGCACAGTTCACTCAACTACTATCCTGGCACTCATGATAATGACCATCACTGCCTAAACAGTTTTGTCTGTATCTCTGATCTTTGTTTTTTATGAGACAGAGTCTAGCTCTGTTGCCCAGGCTGGAGTGCAGTGGTATGATCTTGACTCACTGCAACCTCCACCTCCAGGATTCAAGTTATTTCTGGCTAATTCTTGTATTTTTGGTAGAGACGGCGTTTCACCATGTTGGCTAGGCTGGTCTCAAACTACTGACCTCAGGTGATCCTCCTGCCTTGGCCTCTCAAAGTGCAAGGATTACAGGTGTTAGCCACTGTGCCTGGCCAGTATCTCTGATAATTTCTTAAGGGTAAATCACTAGAAGCCGAATTACTGGATCCATAAATAAAAGCATGTTTAAGATTCTTGATGGAGGCTATCAAATTGCTTTCTGAAAGATTGCATCAATTTATAATCCTTGTATCTGCCTTGTAAAATAAGAATCATTATTCCCATTTAACAAATCAGATAACTGAGTCTCAGAGAAGATTAAGAAACTTGTTCCAAGTCACAGCTAAAGCTGGGCATTGAATACAACTAAAAAGTTACCATTCCATTCCATTTTAAATTTACTATGGGGCTTAGTTTTTCCCCCAAAATATGTATGCCAAAGCCACCAAACAACGGGCCAGGAGTCTTTCAAAAACATCAATGTGGCCAGGCACAGTCACTTTGGGAGGCTGAGGCGGGTGGATCACCTGAGGTCAGGAGTTCGAGACCAGCCTGGCCAACATGGTAAAACCCCGTCTCTACTAAAAATACAAAAATTAGCTGGGCATGGAGGCAGACACCTGTAATCTGAGCTACACGGGAGGCTGAGGCAGGAGAACTGCTTGAACCCAGGAGGTAGGTTGAGGTGCAGTCAGCTGAGATCGTTCCATTGCACTCCAGCCAGGGTGACAAGAGAGAAAAACTGTATCTAAGAAAAAAAAAAAAAAAGCTCAAGGCGGAGGGCGGTTCCAAGATGGTGGAATAGGAACAACGCCAGTCTACAGCTCCTGTGTGAGCGATGCAGAAGACGGGTGATTTCTGCATTTCCAACTGAGGTACCAGGCTCATCTCATGGGGGCTTGTCGGACAGTGGGGGCAGGACAGTGGGTACAGCCCACCGAGCGTGAGTTGAAGCAGGGTGAGGCATCGCCTCACCCGGGATATGCATGGGGTCAGAGAATTCCTGTTCCTAGCCAAGGGAAGCTGTGACAGACGGTACCTGGAATATCGGGTCACTTCCACCCTAATACTGCGCTTTTCCAATGGTCTTAGCAACAGGCACACCAGGAGATTATATCCCGTGCCTGGCTCGGAGGGTCCCATGCCCACAGAGCCTTGTTCATGGCTAGCACAGCAGTCTGAGATCAAACTGCAAGGCGGCAGCGAGGCTGGGGGAGGGGTGCTTGCCGTTGCTGAGGCTTGAGTAGGTAAACATAGCAGCCAGGAAGCTCGAACTGGGTGGAGCCCACCACAGCTCAAGGAGGCCTGCCTGCCTCAATAGACTCCACCTCTAGGGGCAGGGCATAGCCAAACAAAAGGCAGCAGATAAATGTCCCTGTCTGATAGCTTTGAAGAGAGTAGTGGTTCTCCCAGCACGGAGTTTGAGATCTGAGAATGGAGAGACTGCCTCCTCAAGTGGGTCCCTGACCCTCAAGTGGCCTATCTGGGAGGCACCTTCCAGTAGGGGCAGACTGACACCTCACACGACCAGGTACCCCTCTGAGACAAAGCTTCCAGAGGAACGATCAGGCAGCAACATTTGCTGTTCAGCACTATGTGCTATTCTGCAGCTTCTGCTGCTGATACCCAGGGAAACAGGGTCTGGAGTGGACCTTCAGCAAACTCCAACAGACCTGCAGCTGAGGGTCCTGACTGTTAGAAGGAAAACTTACAAACAGAAAGGACATCCACACCAAAACCCCATCTGTACGTCACCATCATCAAAGACCAAAGGTAGATAAAACCACACAGATGGGGAAAAAACAGAGCAGAAAAGCTGAAAATTCTAAAAATCAGAGCACCTCTCCCCCTCCAAAGGAACGCAACCCCTTGCCAGCAATGGAACAAAGCTGGACGGAGAATGACTTTGATGAGTTGAGAGAAGAAGGCTTCAGATGATCAAACTTCTCTGAGCTAAAGGAGGAAGTTCGAACCCATCGCAAAGAAGCTAAAAACCTTGAAAAAAGATTGGACAAATGGCTAACTAGAAAAACCAGTGTGGGCCGGGCACGGTGGCTCAAGCCTGTAATCCCAGCACTTTGGGAGGCCGAGGCGGGCGGATCACGAGGTCAGGAGATTGAGACCATCCTGGCTAACATGGTGAAACCCCGTCTCTACTAAAAAATACAAAAAACTAGCCGGGCGTGGTGGTGGGCACCTGTAGTCCCAGCTACTCGGGAGGCTGAGGCAGGAGAATGGCGTGAACCTGGGAGGCGGAGCTTGCAGTGAGCTGAGATCCGGCCACTGCACTCCAGCCTGGGTGACAGCGAGACTCCATCTCAAAAAAAAAAAAAAAGAAAAAAAAAAGAAAAACCAGTGTGGAGAAGTCCTTAAATGACCTGATGGAGCTGAAAACCATGGCATGAGAACTACATGATGAATGCACAAGCTTCAGTAGCCAATTTGATCAACTGGAAGAAAGGGTATCAGTGATCAGTGAAGATCAAATGAATGAAATGAAGTGAGAAGAGAAGTTTAGAGAAAAAAAGAGTAAAAAGAAATGAACAAAGCCTCCAAGAAATACGGGACTATGTGAAAAGACCAAATCTACGTCTGATTGCTGTACCTGAAAGTGATGGGAAGAATGGAACCAAGTTGGAAAACACTCTACAGGATATTATCCAGGAGAACTTCCCCAACCTAGCAAGGCAGGCCAACATTCAAATTCAGGAAATACAGAGAATGCCACAAAGATACTCCTTGAGAAGAGCAACTCCAAGACACATATTATCAGATTCACCAAAGTTGAAATGAAGGAAAAAATGTTAAGGGCAGCCAGAGAGAAAGGTCGGGTTACCCAAAAGGGAAGCCCATCAGACTAACAGCAGATCTCTCGGCAGAAACTCTACAAGCCAGAAGAGAGTGGGGGCCAATATTCAACATTCTTAAAGAAAAGAATTTTCAACCCAGAATTTCATATCCAGCCAAACTAAGCTTCATAAGTGAAGAAGAAATAAAATCCTTTACAGACAAGCAAATGCTGAGAGATTTTGTAACCACCAGGCCTGCCCTACAAGAACTCCTGAAGGAAGCACTAAACATGGAAAGGAACAACCGGTACCAGCCACTGCAAAAACATGCCAAATTGTAAAGACCATCAATGCTAGGAAGAAACTGCATCAACTAACAAGCAAAATAAACAGCTAACATCATAATGACAGGATCAAATTCACACATAACAGTATTAACCTTAAATGTAAATGGGCTAAATGCTCCAATTAAAAGACACAGACTGGCAAGTTGGATAAAGAGTCAAGACCCATCAGTCTGCTGTATTCAGGAGACCCATCTCACGTGCAGAGACACACATAGACTCAAAATAAAGGGATGGAGGAAGATCTACCAAGCAAATGGAAAACAAAAAAAGGCAGGGGTTGGCAATCCTAGTCTCTGATAAAACAGACTTTAAACCAACAAAGATCAAAAGAGACAAAGAAGGCCATTACATAATGGTAAAGGGATCAATTCAACGAGAAGAGCCAACTATCCTAAATATATATGCACCCAATGCAGGAGCACCCAGATTCATAAAGCAAGTCCTTAGAGACCTACAAAGAGACTTAGACTCCCATACAATAATAATGGGAGACTTCAACACTCCACTGTCAACATTAGACAGATCAACGAGACAGAAAGTTAACAAGGATATCCAGGAATTGAACTCATCTCTGCACCAAGTGGACCTAATAGACATCCACAGAACTCTCCACCCCAAAGCAACAGAATATACATTCTTCTCAGCACCACATCGCACTTATTCCAAAATTGACCACATAATTGGAAGTAAAGCACTCCTCAGCAAATGTACAAGAACAGAAATGATAACAAACTGTCTCTCAGACCACAGTGCAATCAAACTAGAACTCAGGATTAATAAATTCAATCAAAACCGCTCAGCTACATGGAAACTGAACAACCTGCTCCTGAATGACTACTGGGTACATAACGAAATGAAAGCAGAAATAAAGATGTTCTTTGAAACCAATGAGAACAAAGATACAACATACCAGAATCTCTGGGACACATTTAAAGCAGTGTGTAGAGGGAAATTTATAGCACTAAATGCCCACAAGAAGAAGCTGGAAAGATCTAAAATTGACACCCTAACATCACAATTAAAAGAACTAGAGAAGCAAGAGCAAACACACTGAAAAGCTAGCAGAAGGCAAGAAATAACTAAGATCAGAGCAGAACTGAAGGAGATAGAGACACAAAAAATCCTCCAAAAAATCAATGAATCCAGGAGTTGGTTTTTTGAAAAGATCGACAAAATTGATAGACCGCTAGCAAGACTAATAAAGAAGAAAAGAGAGAAGAATCAAATAGACGCAATAAAAAATGATAAAGGGGATATCACCACCGACCCCACAGAAATACAAACTACCATCAGAGAATACTATAAACACCTCTATGCAAATAAAGTAGAAAATCTAGAAGAAATGGATAATTTCCTGGACACTTACACTCTCCCAAGACTAAACCAGGAAGAAGTTGAATCCCTAAATAGATCAATAGCAGGCTCTGAAATTGAGGCAATAATTAATAGCCTACCAACCAAAAAAAGTCCAGGACCAGATGGATTCACAGTTGAATTCTACCAGAGGTACAAGGAGGAGCTGGTACCATTCCTTCTGAAACTATCCCAATCAATAGAAAAAGAGGGAATCCTCCCTAACTCATTTTATGAGGCCAACATCATCCTGATACCAAAGCCTGGCAGAGACACAACAAAAAAAGATAATTTTAGACCAATATCCCTGATAAACATCGATGCAAAATCCTCAATAAAATACTGGCAAACCGAATCCAGCAGCACATCAAAAAGCTTATCCACCATGATCAAGTGGGCTTCATCCCTGGGATGCAAGGCTGGTTCAACATACGCACATCAATAAACATAATCTAGCATATAAACAGAACCAAAGACAAAAAACACATGATTATCTCAACAGATGCAGAAAAGACCTTTGACAAAATTCAACAGCCCTTCATGCTAAAACTCTCAGTAAATTAGGTATTGATGTGACGTGTCTCAAAATAATAAGAGCTATTTATGACAACCCACAGCCAATATCATACTGAATGAGCAAAAACTGGAAGCATTCCCTTTGAAAACTGGCACAAGACAGGGATGCCCTCTCTCACCACTCCTATTCAACATAGTGTTGGAAGTTCTGGCCAGGGCAATCAGGCAGGAGAAAGAGATAAAGGGTATTCAATTAGGAAAAAAGGAAGTCAAATTGTCCCTGTTTGCAGATGATGTGATTGTATATTTAGAAAACCCCATTGTCGGCTGGGCACAGTGGCTCACACCTGTAATCCCAGCACTTTGGGAGGCGGAGGCAGGTGGATTACCTGAGGTCAGGAGTTCAAGACCAGCCTGGCCAACATGGAGAAACCCTGTCCCTACTAAAAATACAAAAATTAGCCGGGTTTGGTGGCACACACCTGTAATCCCAACTACTTGGGAGACCGAGGCAGAAGAATTGCTTGAGCGTGGGAGGCAGAGGTTGCAGTGAGCCGAGATCGTGCCACTGCACTCCAGCCTGGCTGACAGAGTGAGACTCTTTCTCAAAAAAGAAAAAAAAAAAAAAAAGAAAAAGAAAACCCCATCGTCTCAGCCCAAAATCTCCTTAAGCTGATAAGCAACTTCAGCGAAGTCTCAGGATAGAAAATCAGTATGCAAAAATCACAAGCATTCCTATACACCAATAACAGAGTAACAAAGAGCCAAATCATGAGTGAACTCCCATTCACAATTGCTTCAAAGAGAATGAAATACCTAGGAATCCAACTTACAAGGAATATGAAGGACCTCTTCAAGGAGAACTGCAAACCACTGCTCAATGAAATAAAAGAGGACATAAACAAATAGAAGAACATTCCACACTCATGGATAGGAAGAATCAATATCGTGAAAATGGCCGTACTGCCGAAGGTAATTTATAGATTCAATGCCATCCCCATCAAGCTACCAATGCATTTATTCACAGAATTGGAAAAAGCTACTTTAAAGTTCATATGGAACCAAAAAAGAGCCCGCATTTTCAAGACAATCCTAAGCCAAAAGAGCAAAGCTGGAGGCATCACGCTACCTGACTTCAAGCTATACTGCAAGGCTACAGTAACCAAAACAGCATGGTACTGGTACCAAAACAGAGATATAGACCAATGGAACAGAACAGAGCCCTCAGAAATAATACCGAACACCTACAACCATCTGATCTTGACGAAACAACAAAAACAAGAAATAGGGAAAAGATTCCCTATTTAATAAATGGTGCTGGGAAAATTGGCTAGCCATATGTAGAAAGCTGAAACTGGATCCCTTCCTTACACCTTATACAAAAATTAATTCAAGATGGATTAAAGACTTAAATGTTAGACCTAAAACCATAAAAACCTTAGAAGAAAACCTAGGCAATACCATTCAGGACATAGGCATGGGCAAGGACTTCATGTCTAAAACACCAAAAGCAATGGCAAGAAAAGTCAAAATTGACAAATGGGGTCTGATTAAACTAAAGAGCTTCTGCACAGCAAAAGAAACTACCATCAGAGTGAACAGGCAACCTACAGAATGGGAGAACATTTTTGCAATCTACTCATCTGACAAAGGGCTAATATCCAGAATCTGCAAAGAACTCAAATAAATTTACAAGAAAAAACAAACAACCTCATCAAAAAGTGGACAAAGGATATGAACAGACACTTCTTAAAAGAAGACATTCATGCAGCCAACAGACACATGAAAAAATGCTCATCATCACTGGCCATCAGAGAAATGCAAATCAAAACCACAATGAGATACCATCTCACACCGGTTAGAATGGCGATCATTAAAAAGTCAGGAAACAACAGGTGCTGGAGAGGATGTGGAGAAATAGGAACACTTTTACACTGTTGGTGGGACTGTAAACTAGTTCAACCATTGTGGAAGACAGTGTGGCAATTCCTCAAGGATCTAGAACTAGAAATACCATTTGACCCAGCCATCCCATTACTGGGTATATACCCAAAGGATTATAAATTATGCTGCTATAAAGACACGTGCACACATATGTTTATTGTGGACAATAGCAGAGACTTGGAACCAACCCAAATGTCCATCAATGATAGACTGGATTAAGAAAATGTGGCACATATGCACCATGGAATACTATGTAGCCATAAAAAAGGATGAGTTCGTGTCCTTTGTAGGGACATAGATGAAGTTGGAAACCATCATTCTCAGCAAACTATTGCAGGGACAAAAAACCAAACATCGCATGATGTTTGAGAACACTTGGACACAGGAAGGGGAACATCACACACTGGGGCCTGTTGTGGAGTCGGGGGAGGGGGGAGGGATAGCATTAGGAGAAATACCTAATGTAAATGACGAGTTAATGGGTGCAGCACACCAACATGGCACATGTATACATATGTAACAAACCTGCATGTTGTGTACATGTACCCTAGAACTTAAAGTATAATTTAAAAAAAAAAGAAAAGAAAAGTTAAGACACACACACACACACACACAAAAGAACTACCTCAGACTAGGTAATTTATAAAGAAAAGAGTTTTAATAGACTCACAGTTCCACAGGCTGTACAGGAGGCGTGGTTGGGGAGGCCTCAGGAAGCTTATAATGATGGCAGAAGGGTAGAGGATAAACCAGCATGTCTTCACATGGTGGCAGGAGAGAGAGAGCAAAGGGAGAAGTGCTGCACACTTTTAAACAACCAGATTTCATGGGAACTTACTCATGATCACGAGAACGGCAGTGGGAAATTTGCCTCATGATCCAATCACCTCCCACCAGGTACTCCCCCAACACTGAGGATTACAGTTCAACATGAGATTTGGCTGGGGACACAGAGCCAAACCCTATTAGCTGGAAAAAAATAATAATAATACTTATTCTGGATGGCTAGTACCATCATGGCCAAGGGGAGATTAGATAATGAGAAACTCTATGATAAGATCTTCCAAAAGAATAGTCAATTATACTAGCAGCACATAAACCACTTCCCATTGAATTAAAATGCCATCCTTGCCTTTTCTAAGTTCCACATATAATTGGATTCATTTCAGAACACTAATTTTTCTTGCAATATTGGTCATTGCAAGGAAAATTTGTGTGTTTTTGCTTTGTAAGATTTATGTGTTTTTGCTTTGCAAGCCAGCACTAGGTTTGGGAAATGCCTGTATTGTGAAAGGAAATCAGAATTCTTTCTGAGCCTCTTTCATTGTCCGTAATATAATCACTTCCAGGAAATTGTGTATCTGGAATCAAAGAGATTTAACAGCAAGACTCCAGGTTTTTAAAACATAATCGTTTTTTAAATGCTCGTGTTTGTAAAGCGCCTTCAGTTCTTTGGATGAAAGGTGCTATATTCCCTCGGTGTAAATGAATAAAAAGATTATTAAAAAAAAAAAAAAAAAAGAAAGTTCTCAATGCAAAAAAAAAAAAAAAAATTCCGTGTTATGAAAGTCCGAAAAATAAATTAGAGGCCAGCGCGGTGGCTCACGCCTGTAATCCCAGCACTCTGGGAGCCCAAGGTGGGCAGATTACCTCAGGTCAGGAGTTCGGGATGAGCCTGGCCAACATGACGAAACCCTGTCTTTACTAAAAATACAAAAATTAGCCGGGCATGGTGGTGGCACACAGCTGTAATCCCAGCTGCTTGGGAGTCTGAGACAGGGGAATTGCTTGAACCTGGGAGGCAGAGGTTGCAGTGGTCTGAGATTGCACCACTGCTCTCCAGCCTGGGTGACAGAATGAGACTCTGTCTCAAAAAAAAAAAAAAAATATATATATATATATATGAATAAATAAATATGGAAAAACAGCTAGGGACTTTTCTAGATTAAAGGACACTAAAGAGACATGTAGTGCATTATCTTCCATTAGAAACTGAATTTTGAAAAACAGCTTATTACAAAGGGCATTTTGCAGAAAGTTCAGTAAATTTAAATATAGACTGCATATTAAACAACAGTACTGTACTAATGTTAAAGTTTGCAATGTGGGCTGGGCACAGTGGCTCACACCTGTAATTCCAGCACTTTGGGAGGCCAAGGCGGGTGAATCACCCGAGGTCAGGAGTTCGAGACCAGCCTGACCAATATGGTGAAACCCCGTCTCTACTAAAAATACAAAAATTAGCCTGGCATGGTGGCGGCTCCTGTAACCCCAGCTACTCAGGAGGCTGAGGCAGGAGCATCACTTGAACCCGGGAGATGGAGGTTGCAGTGAGCTGAGATTGCACCACTGCACTCCAGCCTGGGCAACAAGAGCGAAACTCCGTCTCAAAACAACAACAACAACAACAACAAAAACCAAAAACAAAACAAAACAAAGTTTGCAAATGTGATAACAATATTGTGGTTATGTAGGATAATGTCTTTATTCTTAAAAGGTACATATTGGCTGGGTGCATTGGCTCACGCCTGTAATCCTAGCACTTTGGGAGGCTGAGGTGGGCAGATCACCTGAGGTTGGGAGTTCAAGACCAGCCTGACCAACATGGAGAAACCCCGTCTCTACTAAAAGTACAAAATTAGCCGGGTGTGGTGGTGCATGCCTATAATCCCAGCTACTTGGGAGGCTGAGGCAGGAGAATCACTTGAACCCAGGAGGAGGAGGTTGTGGTGAGTTGAGTTTGTGCCACTGCACTCCAGCCTAGGCAACAAGAGCGAAACTCCGTCTCAAAACAACAACAACAACAACAACAAAAACCAAAAACAAAACAAAACAAAACAAACAGGTACATGTTGAAATGTTAGGATTGAAATGTCACAATATCTACAACGAATTCTCAGATGGTTCAGAAAAAGAAAGAAAGAAAAGGAGAAGTAATGAAATATATATGGGAGGATAATGTAGGGTAATGTCTTTATTCTTTATTCTTTATTTATTTATTATTTATTTGTTTATTTATTTTGAGACGGAGTCTCACTCTGTTGCCCAGGCCAGAGGGAGTGCAGTGGCACAATCTCAGCTCACTGCAAGCTCCGCCTCCCAGGTTCGCGCCATTCTCCTGACTCAGCCTCCCGAGTAGCTGGGACTACAGGCGCCCGCCACCACGCCTGGCTAATTTTGTTTTTGTATTTTTGTAGAGACGAGGTTTCACTGTGTTAGCCAGGATGGTCTTGATCTCCTGACCTCGTGATCCGCCCGCCTTGGCCTCCCAAAGTGCTGGGATATAGGCATGAGCCACCGCGCCTGGTCAAATGTCTTTATTCTTAAAGGAACATATTGAAATACTAGGATTGAAGTCTCAAAATATCTACAATGAATTCTCAGATGGTTCAGAAAAAGAAAGAAGAAGGGGGAAAAGGAGAAACAAGAAAAAAAGAGAAATGAAAAGAGATATATATGGGGAAAGGGGAGAGAGTTGATATGCTGCATTTGACGAATCTTGGTAAAGGATATACGGGTGTTCATTGTGGTATTCTGAAAGTTTGAAATTCTACAAAATAATATGCTGAAGAATAAAAAATTAATACAAAACATAACGTTGGTGCTGGATCTTTAACATGATTTCTAAAGCAGTCAAGACTTTGCAAAGGAGTGCCTCCTTTCTTTTTAAAGTATTTGAAAAAATGCTTTAAAGAAAGCCCCATTCCCTTTAGGCTCATGGGACCCTAGCGCATTTTCCCCCATGAAGCTGATTTTTAGGCTGTTAGATAATTGCTGCTGACTCATTTGCTTGTGGTCCCTGGATTTTGTAGTTTAGTCCTGTGATTATTGTTGTCTTGGTGATTAGCAATCTCTTACACAATCAGAGCCGGATTTCATGTCTCTTTTTTCTCCCTCCCAGGAGGCAATTATAACTCTTCGACGGGAGAATCATGGGCATGAGGACAGGGCAGTGAGAAGGGTTCTTTTCTGTATTTTCATTCCTTTTCTTTTTATTGACTAGCTGTATCAGTCATAAATAGGTTCAGGGAAAATTAAAGTCTTAAGGTGTAATATATTTCTCTGGCACATTCTATTTGCCAACTTAAAATATGCTATCTAGACTGTGCACATTCATTGACAATAATTGAGATATGAATTCTGTAATAGAAAATTATATTTGCATTGTATAAATGTACACATTGTATTTTCCTTTTTAAGGAAGAAACTATTTTAAAATGTACTATTAAAAGCAGAATTGTTTAAAATGAAATGGCACTACCTTTTGCCTATCTAAATAAGCAGAATTTAATTTTATAGCGCTAACATTGTTATATTTCTGCAATAGCAATAACAGTAGTTGAAAAAGAGAGCTGAATTACCCGTTTCTTAATGAAAAGTTTGGCATGAGGTAGTTTCTGGGGAGTTGGTAGGTAGAAGTCTCCATGAATACTCTTGTTTCTAGGTCAGTTCTGCTTAAGAGTGGCACTGAAATTGGGGTGTAAACAGCTTGTAATCTTGTCTGCTTGTTTCAATCCTGCTGTGTTGCTTTGAGGAAGTGCAAATCTCTCAGAAAATCAATAGTTCAGCTCAATGTGGTCTTTCCTTCCAGCAACATCCCCTTGAATAATATTTGTTGGTGAGAAAGCATAGAGGACATTGATAAGGAATCAGTATTAACTAGGGATAAAATATTTATGCACAAATTTAACCGAAAAGCTTATACAGTTTAATTGAGTTGAATTAAGATTTACCTATTGTTAAGCAAGGTGTAGAGTTGGCGTCTCAGAATTGTCATAATTGCCATGTCTCTTAGGTTTATCTTTTATTTCATTTCATTTTAACTTTTTACTTGGAAACAATTTAAATTTATGGATGGACTTCATTTAGAAAAACTAATACAAAGATCTTGCGTATATCTTTCACCTAGATTTACCAGTTGTTAGCATTTTGCAGCACAACTTTTTTTTCTCTCTATATGTATATAAGCATATACATATTACTGGTTTGTTGTATTATTATTAGTTTTGTAAACCATTTGAGAGTAGTTACAGAGTTTACGCCTCTTTTCCTTCTCAAAACTTAAAAATGTACTTTTTTTAAGAACAGGGACATTATCTTTCATAAATATAGCAAAATAATCAAATTCAGAAAATGTAATATTGCTATAATACTGTGATGTGCTACGTAGTACATACTGAAATTTTGCCAGTTATCCCGATAATGTTCTTTTTTTGTTTTGTTTTGTTCTGTTTTGAGACGGACTTTCGCTCTTGTTTCCCAGGCTGGAGTGCAATGGCGCTATCTCAGCTTACTGCAACCTCTGCCTCCTGGGTTCAAGTGATTCTCCTGCCTCAGTCTCCCGAGTAGCTGGGATTACAGGCGCATGCCACCACACCCGGCTAATTTTGTATTTTTAGTAGAGACAGGGTTTCTCCATGTTGGTCAGGCTGGTCTCGACCTCCTGACCTCAGGTAATCTGCTCACCTCGGCTTCCCAAAGTGCTGGGATTACAGGCATGAGCCACTGTGCTCGGCCCCCAGTAATGTTCTTATATAAGCAACTTTTTCTCCTTTGATCTAGAATCCAATCTAGGATCATATCCCACATTCAGCAGTCAGATCTTCTCTAAACTTTTAAAATCTGGAACAATTTTTTCACTTTCTCTTTGTCTATCATGACATTGACATTTAAAAATAGTACTATAATAATAGTTGTTTAGTAGAATATCCCTCAATTTAGGTTTGTATATTTCTTTTCTTTTAGAGATGGGGTCTTGCTATGTTGCCAAGAGTGGAGTCCAGTGGCTTACTGCAGCCTTGATTTTCTGGACTTAAGCCATTCTTCCATCTCAGCCTCCTAAGTCGCTGGGACTATAATCATGCTTATATTGTGTATACTTGGCGGAGAACACCAGAGAAGCAATGTCGTGTTATTCTCAGTGCATATCAGGAGGCAGCTTGTCCCATTACTGATGATGCTACCTTGAATTACTTGGTTAAGGAGGTAACTGCTGGGCGTGGTGGCTCACACCTGTAATCCCAGCACTTTGGGAGACCGAGGCGGGTGGATTACCTGAGGTCAGGAGATCAAGACCATCCTGGCTAAAATGGTGAAACCCCGTCTCTACTAAAAATACAAAAAATTAGCCAGGCGTGGTGGTGGGCACCTGTAGTCCCCAATACTCCGGAGGCTGAGGCAGGAGAGTGGTGTGAACCCGGGAGGCGGAGCTTGCAGTGAGCCAAGATCGCACCACTGCACTCCAGCCTGGGCGACAGAGCCAGACTCTGTCTCAAAAAAAAAAAAAAAAAAAAGGAGTTAACCTCCATATTTCCCCATAGTAAAATTACCATTTTTCCTTTTTCATGCGATACGTTTTTTGAAGCTGCTACTTACTAATATTACAATGGCTAAAGGCAATAGTAGAGATTGAAAGTAGTGCAAAATTATAAATGTGATACAAAGACAGTAACGGTAATTACTATTTCAAATATATTTAAGAAATCTGATTATTTCAGATTTGGCTGTTGCATGCATAATCTTAATAGGATTGTGTTGTCTCACATGGAATTGTGTTATATAATCATCCATCCTAACACTTTAAATAAACAATCTATTTAATATGTTCCAACTTTGTGTCTAGTCGTACCCTCACTGGGAATACCTGGAATTGCAGACTATATAAATACAGTTCTGTATCAATTTTAATTATATTTTATAGGATTTTTCCAATGTGGCTCCTGGGACAGGGCATATCAGGGTATTTATAGTTCTCAACAAACATTTCAAATAATTGAATGCATCTTCCTTAATGCCTACCTGAGAAATCTCAAAAACCAAAGCAAACATGAGTTTGGTCACAATTGTGCATACAAGGAACATCATAAAAATAACACAGATCAGAAAAATTTGCTTCTATGTCAGTGTTCAAAACATTTTTATTCCCCAAATGATCTCACACACATCAGGCAACCATCCAATGATGCTAAGCAATTATTAGTAATAACAAGGAAGCATCGCTGTGGGTTTGGGCCACCCACAGCCCACGTTGCACATCATTAGGGCGCCCCTGATGTATTTCTTTGTGGCTTCTTTTCTCTGACCACATCAAAGCCTGAAGCAGAATATGATGATCTAAAAAGATACACACAGTCAATGTATTGACCTCTGAAATTGGCTGCCTGCAAACTGGCTGCTTCTTGTTTCTGGGAATCCTTCTTAACTCTGTCTCTTAATTTCTATCTGGCTTAGATTGCATTTCAATAGGCTCTGACTTTGTTGGAATGGGGAAGAGGAAAACTGCCACCTTGCATAATGAGATTGGAATCTTAAGCTTCTCTGTGTTTTAGAACGGCGTATCAATATCATTTTGAAGTAGCCTTACATATTCTCATCCCCTTTCACACACAAAGATAACAATAGACAGTATATAAAGTCCTTGAATTGGAATCTATATACACGCTTTTTTTTTTTTTTTTTTTTTGGTGAGGCGGAGTCTTGCTCTGTCGCCCAGGCTGGAGTGCAGTGGCACAATCCTGGCTTTCTGCAACCTCCACCTCCTGGGTTCAAGCAATTCTCCTGTCTCAGCCTCTTGAATAGCTGGGACTACAGGCTCCCACCATCACGCCTAGCTAACTTTTGTATTTTTAGTAGAGATGGGGTTTCACCTTGTTGGTCAGGCTGGTCTCGAACTCCTGACCTCAGGTAATCCACCTGCCTCGGCCTCCCAAAGTGCTGGGATTAGAGGCGTGAGCCACCTCGCAGACCGAGAGCTCTATTTTTAACCTAATAATTAAGTTTTAAAATGGACCTTATTTCTCAAAGGTAGATTTTGAGAAAAGGGTAGATTTTAATTACAGGCCACATTTTAGTTTCGACAGCCATAACAGAATACCACAAATTTAGTGGCTTAAAACGAAGTTCATTTATTACAGCTCTGTAGGTAAAAAATCTGGGAATAACATGGTTCAACCGGGTCTTCGTCTTAGGGTCTCACAATGCCAAAGCAAGGCTTCGGCAGAGCCTTTCCGGAGGTTCTGGGAAATAATCCACTTTCAATCTCATTTGGACTGTTGACTGAATTTAGTTTCTTGTGATGTAAGGGCTAAGATCCCCATTTCCTTGCTGGCTGTCAGTCAGGAGCTGGTCTTTGCTGCTAGAGGCTGCCCGCATTCCTTTTCGTGCTTTCCATGTGGCTCTCTCTAGCAACGGTAGGTCGAATCCCTCTTATGCTTCAAATCTCTCTGACTTCTGCCCATGTCTTTCTTCTGCTTCCAGCCAGAGAAAGCTCTCTGCTTTTAAGAGCTCATGTGATTAGATTGGGCCCATTCAGATAATTCAGGATGAGTTCCCTATCTTAAAGTCCATAACCTTAATCACACCTGCAAAGTCTGTTTTTACCATGGAACGTGACATATTTATAGGCTCCAGGGGTTAGGATGGGTTATCTTTGGGAGGCTATTACTCAGCTTACCACAGACCAGGAAAAAAACAAACAACAGCAACAACAAAAAACAAAACATAACAAAAAAACACCAACAGATTAAATACTCAAAGTTTATCATGAACCTGAGGATTTCCAAAAGCGGACATCAGCAGCTTTCTCTAATTCATGCATAGCACCTACTACAAAACATGGTACGTGATAGATTCTTCCTGTTTAGCAGGTGAATACAGGAGTTAGGAGTCTTGGAGATAAACAACAGACAAGCCCAGATATTCTTCTAACATGGATCAGTTAATCAGGGGCTTGAAGGTGAAAATAGGGATAAACTTATGGAGTTCTAATCCTAGAGCTTGGCTTAGACTTCTAAAGAGTGGCAAACTTTCTGGAAAGGATAGGCATATCTTCTTGAGTCCCTCAGTGATCTGTTCAAGAATAAAAGAGCAACAGCAAATCCTCCGTCAATGTAGGTAGATATTATTTTTATTTTAAAAAATAGAGAACGTTAAAAAATGGCAACGTTGTATGTCATAAGAAAGAAAAGATTTAAAAAATTGGCTGGGCACAGTGGCTCAGGCCTATAATTCCAGCACTTTGGGAGACTGAAATGGGCGGATGACTTGAGGTCAGGAGTTTGAGACCAGTCTGCCCAACATGGTAAAACCCTGTCTTTCTAAAAACAAAAACAAAAACAAAAAATTAGCCGGGTGCAGTGGAATACACCTATGGTCTCAGCTACTCTGGAGGATGAGGCAGGAGAACTGCTTGAGCCCGGGAGGCCGAGGTTGCTGTAAACCAGATTGCGCCGTTGCACTCCAGCTTGGATAACAGGAGTGAAACCCTGTCTCAAAAAAAAAAAAAAAAAGATTAAGTTGGGCACTGTGGCTCACGACTGTAATCCGAGCACTTTGGGAGGCCGAGGCGGGCAGAACACCTGAGGTCAGGAGTTTGAGACCAGCCTGGTCAACATGGTGAAACCCCATCTCTACGAAAAATACAAAAATTAGCTGGGCGTGGTGGCAGGCACCTGTAATCCCAGCTACTTGGGAGGCTGAGGCTTGAGAATCGCTTGAACCCAGGAGGTGGAGGTTGCAGTGAGCTGAACCACATCACTGCACTCCAGCCTGGGGGATAGACTGAAACTCTCTCAAAAAAAAAAAAAAAAAAAAGATTAAAAAAAGTGAAAAAAATAGAGATGGGATTTCACTGTATTGCCCAGCCTGATCTCGAACTCCTGGCCTCAAGTGATCCTCTCCCTCAGCCTTCCAAAGTTCTGGGATTACAGGTGTGAGTCATCGTGCCCAGCCCAGGATTAGATTATAATGAGGTTAGACATCCTCTGGTTAACACAAACATTACTTTCATTTATCAGTTGTTGGATAAAATGTTAAAAATTTAATAAAATATTAACCACAAATATTAATAATCATCTTGATATGGGTGAATATAATAACAGCCAATTCCACTGACTGGAATAGTTTCATAAATAAGGTCACAGGAAGATCTTCAATGAAGAGAGGAAGAAGTCAAGATATTTTTTGTTTTATTTTTGTTTTATTTTTTTCCCCAAAAAATAGAACAGATAGAGAAAAGATACATTAAATTAGCTCCTCCTGATTAGAACATTTCTAATTTTGACACAGGCTAAATTAAAGGCTGTTAGGCACTTTATAGTGCAAAGTCATTTTGGGGGGATATTGATTCAGAAAACCCAGCATTTATGACATATTGATAAGTAAAAGCAGCAGACTACAAAAATAACATACTTTTATTGCATATATACATATAAAAATATGTGAAGGCATATACCAAAATGGCAATAGTGGTTATGTCTCCCTGGTAAGATTACAGGTATTTTAAAATCTTTTTCTTTGTGTTTCTCTGAGTTTTTAAATTTTCCTTTAGCAAGTATATTACTTTCATAAATAGAGTTGTACATAACAAACAAAAAATATCAAATTCAAGATAGATTGAGGAAACAATTCAAGAATGTAATTTTTCATGCTCTAAAATATCTTTATCTGCAGTGTTATAGGTTTTTTTGCTTTTGGCTGCCAAACACTTCTTTTCTTTCTTTTTTTTTTTTTCTTTGTGACAGAGTCTTGCCCTATTGCTCAGGCTGGAATGCAATGGTGTGATCTCAGCTCACTGCAACCTCCACCTCCCGGGTTCAAATGATTCTCCTGCCTCAGCCTCCCGAGTAGCTGGGATTATAGTCACCCACCACCACACCCAGCTAATTTTTGTATTTTTAGTAGAGACAGGGTTTCACCATGTTGGCCAGGCTGGTCTTGAACTCCTGACCTAGTGATCTGCCAACCTCGGCCTCCCAAAGTGCTGGGATTACAGGCGTGAACCACCTTGCCCAGCCCAAAAACTTCTGATTTATTTAATTAATTAATTAATTTGTTTGTGTGCTTACTTGAGACAAGGTCTTGCTCTGCCACCTAGGCTGGAGTGCAGTGGCATGATCGTGGTTCACTGCAGCCTTGGCCTCCCTGGCTGAAGAGACCCTCCCACCTTAGCCTCCTGAGTAACTGGGACTACAGGTGTGTACCACCATGCCTAGCTGGAGACACCATGTTACCTGACTTCAAACTATACTACAGGGCTACAGTAACCGAAATAGTATGGTACTGGTACAAAAGCAGACACCATAGACTGATGGAACCGAACAGGGAGCCCAGAAATAAATCTGCACACCTACTACCATCTGATCTTTGACAAAGCTGACAAAAACAAGCAATGGGAAAGGACTCCCTATTCACTAAATGCTGCTAGGATAACTGGTTAGCCACATGCAGAAGATTGAAACTGGACCCCTTCGTTACACCATATAAAAAAGCAAGTCAAGATGGATTAAAGACTTACATGTAAAACCCAAAACTGTAAAAACCCTGGAAGACAACCTAGGCAATATCATCCTTGACACAGGAACGGCAAAGAATTTATGACAAAGACACCAAAAGCAATCGTAAGAAAAGCCAAAATTGACAAATGGGATCTAATTAAACTAAGAGCTTCTGCACAGGAAAAGAACTGTCAACAGAGTAAACAGACAACCTACAGAATGGGAGAAAATATTGCAAACTATGCATCTGACAAGGTCTACTATCCAGCATCTATAAGGAATTTAAACAAATTTACAAGAAAAAAACAAACACCCCCATTAAAAAGTGGGCAAAGAACAGGAACAGACATTTTTCAAAAAAAGACATGCATGTGGTCAACAAGCATATGAAAAAAAGCTCAATATCACCAATCATTAGAGAAATGCAAACCAGTCAGGCGGCGCGGTGGCTCACACCTGTAATCCCAGCATTTTGGGAGGCTGAGGTGGGTGGATCACCTGAGGTCGAGACCAGCCTGATCAACATGGAGAAACCCCGTCTCTACTAAAAATAAAAAAAATTTAGGCAGGAGTGGTGGCAGGCGCCTGTAGTCCCAGCTACTCCGAAGGCTGAGGCAGGAGAATGGAGTGAACCCAGGAGGCGGAGCTTGTAGTGAGCAGAGATCGCGCCACTGCACTCCAGCCTAGGAGACAGAGCGAGACTCCATCTCAAAAAAAAAAAAAAAAAAATCATGACTGGCACATACTGTATAGTCCATTCCTATTTTACATTTATTTATTTGAGTTAACAATGTAGTGAGAGTATTTTCCCATGTCGGAGCCTTCTTATATGAGGCTCAGGGGTTTAGTCTGCCCAAGGCTGACAGATAGAAGGGGAAAATGGTTCAACAAATTGGGAGGGATCTTTGGATTTGACAATAAGGGCAGATCCTGAAAACAAAAACAGATATGTATCATTACATTAAAAGAGGTCTGCCATGATCTACTGTGGCATGATCTGCCTCTTATTAACTTCTTGCATTTGAGGAAATGAATCTCAAGTCTCAGAAATCCATAATTCAGAGTTTTTAGTGAGATTGTATTATGATGTATTGAGTTTAAAACTTCTCCATTGACTCTGCCTATAGACTTCCCAAGCTTTTTGCTAAAGCAGCCTACACTTGTCAAAAAGTTACTCTAAATAGCTTGCAAACCACTTGAATCTGCCCCTTTTATGTAGTAAAATTGGTCAGTTTCCCAACAGTAAAGAAGAGGGAAAATATGGATTGGCATCAACCAATGATGCCCTGAGAACAACATTGGCTTTCTAAATCTAGGACTTTTTAGTAGAAGACATAAGTATTTCCAGCTTAATATAACTGTTAGCTAAGGTTTTCAAATACTAGAAAAAAGCAGCATTCTTTTGTGGGCTTTTGTTTCTGCTTTGAGCTCAGGACTATAATTCCTGTCACGATGGGCCGATCAGGGACATTGGTAACTTTTCACTAACAAAATCTAGATTTGCAGCCCTGAATGAACACTTCAATTTTCTCTTTCCAACTTTTTTTTTTGTGTGTGTGTGTTTGTACCTTTTTTTTTTTTTTTTATTATACTTTAAGTTCTAGGGTACATGTGCATGACGTTTATATCATGTATAACTCCCCAATGCAATCCCTCCCTCCTCCCCCTCCAACTTTTATTTTAAGTTCAGGGATACATGTGCAGGATATGCAGGTTTGTTACAAAGGTCAACATGTGCCATGGTGGTTTGCTGCACAGATCAACCTATCACCTAGGTATCAAGCCCAGCAACCATTAGCGATTCTTCCTGATGCTCTCCCTCTTCCCACCAACAGGCCCTCCAACAGGCCTCCGGGTGTTGTTCCCCACTATGTGTCCATGTGTTTTCATCACGCAGCTGCCGTTTAATTTTAATTTTAATTTTTTTTAATTAAAATTTTAATTTTTTTTTTTTTTTTTGAGACGGAGTCTCACTCTGTCGCCCAGGCTGGGGTGCAGTGGCCGGATCTCAGCTCACTGCAAGCTCCACCTCCCGGGTTTACGCCATTCTCCTGCCTCAGCCTCCCAAGTAGCTGGGACTACAGGCGCCTGCCACCTCACCCGGCTAGTTTTTTGTATTTTTTAGTAGAGACGGGGTTTCACTGTGTTAGCCAAGATGGTCTCGATCCCCTGACCTCGTGATCCGCCCGTCTCGGCCCCCCAAAGTGCTGGGATTACAGGCTTGAGCCACCGCGCCAGGCCTAATTAATTATTTTTTGAGATGGAGTCTCACTCTGTTGCCCAGGCTGGAGTGCAGTGGCGCAATCTCCGCTCACTGCAAGCTCCGCCTCCCGGGTTCACGCCATTCTCCTGCCTCAGCCTCCCAAGTAGCTGGGACTACAGGCGCCCGCCACCACGCCTGGCTAATTTTTTGTATTTTTAATAGACACGGGGTTTCGCCATGTTAGCCAGGATGGTCTCGACCTCCTGACCTCCTGATCTGCCCACCTCGGCCTCCCAAAATGCTGGGATTACAGGCGTGAGCCACCGCACCCTGCCTTATTTTTTATTTTTAAATTTTTTGTATTTATTTTTAGACGGGGTCTCACTCTGTCGCCCAGGCAGTTTGGAGTGGAGTGGCGAGATCTCAGCTCACTGCAACCTCAGTCTCCCGGGTTCAAGCGATTCTCCTGCCTCAGCCTCCTGAGTAGCTGGAACTGCCACCACGCCTGGCTAATTTTTATATTTTTAGTACGGACGGGGTTTCACCACGTTGGTCAGGCTGGTGTCAAACTCCTGACCTCAGGTGATCCGCCCTCCTCAGCCTCCCAAACTCTGGGATTACAGGCTTGAGCCGCCGCGCCCAGCCTTCAGCTCCGATTTATAAGTGCAAACATGTGGTATTTGGTTTTCTGTTTCTGTGTTAGTTTGCTGAACATTTTAAATCACAATGTAAAGTAAACTTGAAACCCTTATCTTCCAATAAGGCTGGATGCAAGATACATTGTGAGATGGTTATAATTTTCTGCATCTGAGCTTAAACGTGACCCACATTTCTGTGGTCGCTTCTTGGTGAAAGCCTTTTTTATTTCCATTTCAGGCAAAGCAAAGGAATTGCTGGTCACAGGCACGTGTGTGTGTGTGTTTTAACTGGAGCGAAATATACATAACTCTATAAAAGTTAAAAATGGCCAGGTGCGATGGCTCAAGCCTGTAATCCCAGCACATAGGGAGGCGGAGGTGGTGGATCACTTGAAGTCAGGAGACCAGCCTGGCCAACATGGTGAAACCTCTTTACTAAAAAAAAAAAAAAAAAAAAAAAAGTTAGCTGGGCGTGGTGGTGGGCACCTGGAATCTCAGCTACTTGGAAGGCTGAGGCACGAGATTAGCTTGCGCCTGGGAGGTGGAGGTTATAATGAGCCAAGATCACACCACTGCACTCCAGCCTGGGTGACAGGGGGACACTGTCTCAAAAAAAAAAAAAAGTTAAAAATTATCATTTTAGGCTGGGCATGGTGGCTCACACCTGTAATCACAGCACTTTGGGAGGCCGAGGTGGGCGGATCATCTGAGGTCAGGAGTTCGAGACCAGCCTGACCAACATGGCGAAACTCCGTCTCTACTAAAAATACAAAAATTAGCCGGGCATGGTTGCAGGCAGCTGTAGTCCCAGCTACTTGGGAAGCTGAGGTAGAAGAATCCCTTGAACCCAGAAGGCAGAGTTTGCAGTGAGCCAGGATCACTCCACTGCACTCCAGCCTGGGTGACAGAACAAGATTCCATCTGGAAAAAAAAAAAAGTTATCATTTTAACCAATTTTTAAGTGTATAGTTTTATGGCATGGTCACATGTGACACAGATGTCACACCATCCATCCCCGAACTTTTTTTTATGTTCCCCAAATGATACTCCACATCCATTTAGCACTAATTCCCCAATTCTGCCCTGCTTCCAGCCCCTGGCAACCGCCATTCCACTTTCTGTCTCTATGAGTTTAGTCAAATTCAGTCAGCCTCTAGGTGCCTCATATAAGTGGAATCAAACTTTATTTGTCCTTTTGTGTCTGGCTTATTTCACCAGCATAATATCTTCAAGGTTCATCCACATTGTCACATGTGTCAGAACTTCCTTCATTTTTAAGGCTGAATAATACTCCACTGTAGGTGCATACCACTTTTCCTGTTTATTCATTCCTCTGTTGATGGACACTTGGCTTGATTCCAACTTTTGGCTGTTGTGAATAATGCTGCTGATAACATCGGTGTACAAATATCTCTTTGAGTCCCTGCTTTCATTTCTTTTCACTATATACCTAGAAGTGGGATTGCTGGCTCACGCAGTAAATTTATATTTAATTTTCAGAGTTATATCCATATAATTTTCCACAGCCACTGCACCATTTCACATTCTCACCAGTAATGCACAAGGGTTCCAATTCCTTCAGATATGTTTTGAAGTACCCACATTCACATCACCAAACCATCATTTTCACCACCCCAAAAAGATTTTTTCAAAGTGGCTCCCAAATGCTAGTGTGCATAAGACTCTCTGAAGAAGTATATTAAATTGTAGGTTATTGGTTCCACCCTCAGGAGTTTCATTCAGTAGGTCATCGGTGGACCCAGGAATATGCATTTTCAAACAAGTTTTCCCCAGGTGAGTCTTTTCTTTCTTTTTTTAAAAATTTTATTATTTTTTAAAATTATACTTTATGTTCTAGGGTACATGTGCACAATGTGCAGGTTTGTTACATATGTACACATGTGCCATGTTGGTGTGCTGCACCCATTAACTCGTCATTTACATTAGGTATATCTCCTAATGCTATCCCTCCCTCCTCCTCCCACCGCACAACTTTTCTTTCTTTCTTTCTTTTTTTTTTTTTTTTGAGATGGAGTTCCACTCTTGTTGTCCAGGCTGAAGTAGTGCAGTGGCGGGATCTCGGTTCACTGCAACCTCTGCCTCCTGGGTTCAAGCAATTCTCCTGCCTCAGCCTCCCAAGTGGCTGGGATTACAGGTGTGTGCCACCACACCAGGCTAATTTTTGTATTTTTAGTAGAGACGGGGTTTCACCATGTTGGTCACGCTGGCCTCGAACTCCTGACCTCAGGTGATCCACCTGCCTCAGCCTCCCAACGTGCTAGGATTACAGGCGTGAGCCACCGTGCCCAGCCTCCTAGGTGATTCTGATGCCAGTGGATCTATGGGCTACTATTTGAATAAAAATGAGATAAAAGGTTTGAACTCAGAAATCAATCCACATAAAGTCAAAGCTTTAATTTTTGCCTTTATTTGAATTCAACCCACTCTGATATGTCAGTGAGTTTTTGGTCTGAAATTGAGTGATTGAGTGCAGCCTATGCCAGAAAAATTTATTGCAAGTCATCAAAAAAGAATGCCTTCACTTCTTCAGCTGTCTAAATCTTAATCATCTTTTAATTTTTTTTCTATTTACGCTTTCCTACGTTACCCATATTTTGCAACATTAAACATGTATTACTTTTATAATTAGAAAAACGATTCTCAAATCATTAAGCCAAATGAAAACCCTTTAAGAGCTCAAATATTTACTCTGTGAAGTTTTTTCATTTCCCACTTCTTTCCTTCCAAGATATAGAAATCACTCTTAGTCCATGCCTTCCTGGCATTTAGTTTATAACCCACTAGACTACATTTCTCGTGAAATAACAGTGGTTACATTTAATAGAAACGTCAGAAAGGCGGGTGAATCTTTCCAGTGGGTGATAGAATTTGCTTTGAAGGCCAGGACACTGGAGTTCAGCATTGAACCCAGAGGCAATTAAATTCAGGGGACTACTCGCTCACTAGAGGCCAAAATGCCAATTTATTAAATTATAGGAAGAAACAGAACATCAAGTAATCAGGACTACTCATGGTTGGTCAGCACATTCTTTTCCTTGTAGAAATGGGTATCTGGGAGGTCAAGTGACTATACCAGCAGATGATTATTGGGTGAGCATGGAAGTCAGACCACAAGAAATCAGATGATTAAAATGACTGCTGTCATAAGCCACTGTCACCTAACAGAGTCATTCCCACTCCAGAGTTGTGTTTGCCAAAAGTTCCAGAACGCCCAGGCCAGACAGTCAGGAGAATAGCTCATCTCTAGATCATCCTGAAGTTCCACAAATCTTTGGCTCTTGGCTCTCTTTGTTTTCTACACTCCATGCAGAATATCCCCATGCTATTGACTCATCATTCACTTTAAACAAAACTATTGAGCAGATTACTCACATTCCAGGAAGGCTTTCCTGAGGATGCTTCCTCATTGCTCCATATGCATCAGGTACCAGAGCAAGATAAGGATGGCCTATTAGTGTAAAGACAAGATCTGGGCTGAGGGTGGGATGCTGCAAAAATCTGCATAAGATGTCAAGCTTACTTCAAGAGGCAAAAGGGATGTCGGAGGTGTGACACAAATTGGGTACTGGAGCTGAAAGATAGGAAATGACAAGCCAAAGGAAGATAAGAGAAAGTCCCTGGGTAGATCAGAGGCCTAACCCAGGAGTGCGGAGAGTGTGCTCAGACTAATTCATGCAAATATGGCCTTTTGATGATAAATAGAAAGGCTTGCAGAGAACTCAGAGCCTGTCTCAGGGATGTGACCCCTCAGTCTTGCTGGCCTGGTCTTTGTTTATTGCATCTGACTCCGATGGTTTCCAAGTATCTCTATCAACAGTACATTTATAAACCATCTGTTAGGCAACTTCTACACATGGCTAAGCTGATTTATTTTATGTTGATTTTTTTTTGCTCAGAGGGTGACTTTTATTTGACCTTATTCACAAATTCTGAGATTGTATTATTGGGCCCTATAAAGGTTATTTATGTGTGACTACCCTGTCAGATAGGGAGTTTCAGGAGTCCTTTGTGTTCCCACCACCAAAGGCAAATCATTTACTGAAAATTAAAAGTTTAGCTGGGTGTGGTGGCTCACACCTATAATCTCAGCTACTCAGGAGGCTAAGACAGGAGGATTGCTTGAGGCCAGGAGTTTGAGACCAGCCTGGGCAACACAATGAGACTTTATCTCTAAAAAATAAAAGAATAACAAAAATTAGCCAGGCTTGGTGGCACGTACCTGAAGTTCCAGTTACTTGGGAAGCTGAGGTGGGAGGATTTCTGAACCCAGGTGTTCAAGGCTGCAGTGAGCTATGATCGTGCCATCGCATTCCGGTCAAAATAACAGAGCAAGACCTTATTTTAAAATTAAATAAAAGAAATAAAGCTAAAAGTTTAATAAAAGTTGGGTGTATAAACAAGTGATATATTTTCTGGTGGCAGAAGAAGAGTAGGAAGACGGCATGGGTATCCATGCCTAACCCAGTTCCCAAAGCACACTCAGTGCTATGGTTTGAATGTATGTGTGTCTCCAAAATTCACATGTTGAAACTTAAACTCCAAGGTAATGGTATTAAGAGGTGAGGACTTTGGGGAAATGATTAAGTCATAAGGGCTTGCAGTAACAAGGTGCCATCTTGGAAGCAGAGAACAGCCCTTACAGACACTGAATCTACTGGCACTTAGATCTTGAACTTCCCAGAGTCCAGATCCATAGGGAATACCTTTCTGTTCTTATCAATTACCCAGTCTCAGGTATTTTTATAGCAGCATGAATGAACTAAGACACTCTGACCAATTAGTTTCAGGGTTTCTGTGTATTGCTGCTCACTGTGAGAAACAAATCTGTGCATTATTTAGACCACCAAATTCTCCTGAAGTACCGTTACATTTGCATTTTTTTTTTTTTTTTTTTTTGAGATGGAGTCTCACTCTGTCGCCCAGGCTGGAGTGCAGTGGCCGGATCTCAGCTCACCGCAAGCTCCGCCTCCCAGGTTCACACCATTCTCCTGCCTCAGCCTCCCGAGTGGCTGGGACTACAGGCGCCCGCCATCTCACCCGGCTAGTTTTTTGTATTTTTTAGTGGAGACGGGGTTTCACCGTGTTCGCCAGGATGGTCTCGATCTCCTGACCTCGTGATCCGCCCGTCTCGGCCTCCCAAAGTGCTGGGATTACAGGCTTGAGCCACCGCGCCCGGCCTTTTATTTTATTTTTTTTTAGACCAAGTCTTGCTCTGTCGCCTAAGCTGGAGTGCACTGGCACAATCTTGGCTCACTGCAACCTCTGCCTCCTGGGTTTAAGCAATTCTCCTGCCTCAGCCTCCCGAGTAGCTGGGATTGCAGGCATGCACCACCATGCCTGGCTGATTTTTGTATTTTTAGTAGAGATGGGGTGTCACCATGTTGGCCAGGCTGGTCTTGAACTCCTGACCTCAGGTGATCCACTTGCCTTGGCCTCCCAAAATGCTGGGATTACAGGCATGAACCACTGCGCCTAGCCATTTGCCATTGATTATTAACAGCCTCATTGAAATATAAATACCATACCATACAACTCATCCATTTAAAGTATACAATTTTTAGTTTTTTAGTGTAATCACAGATGTATGAAACCATCACTACAGTTGATTTTAGAACTTTTTTTTTTTTTTTTTGAGGTGGAGTCTCGCTCTGTCACCCGGGCTGGAGTGCAGTGGCCGGATCTCAGCTCACTGCAAGCTCCGCCTCCGGGTTCACGCCATTCTCCTGCCTCAGCCTCCCGAGTAGCTGGGACTACAGGCGCCCGCCACCTCGCCCGGCTACTTTTTTTTGTATTTTTAGTAGAGACGGGGTTTCACCGTGTTAGCCAGGATGGTCTCGATCTGCTGACCTCGTGATCCGCCCGTCTCGGCCTCCCAAAGTGCTGGGATTACAGGCTTGAGCCACCGCGCCCGGCCGATTTTAGAACATTTTTATAACTTCAAAAAGAAATCCTGTACCCTTTAGCTATTGCTCTCCTATCTAATATCCTCCACCCCAACCCTAAATAACCTCTAATCTACATTCTGTCTCTATAGATTTGCCTATTTTGGAAATTTCATCTAAATGAAATACAATATGTAGTTTTTGTGACTGTTTTCTTTCATTTAGCGTAATCTTTCAGGTTGATCCATGTTGCTGCATATATTAGTACTCCATTCCTTTACATGACCAAATAATATTCCATCTTATGGATATATCACATTTTGTTTATCCATTCATAAGTTGGTGAACATTTGGGCTGCTTCCACCCTTTGGCTTTTATGAATAATACTTCCATGAACATTCATGTACAAGTTCTTGTGTGGATATACATTTTCATTTCACTTGGGTATGTAACTAGGAGTAAATTGCTGGGTCCTATGATAATTCTATGATTAACATTTTGAGAAACTGCCAAATTTTTTAGCAAGGCAGCTGCTAAATAGTAATGTATAAAGGCTCCAAATACATCCTTGTCAGTACTTGTTATTAGCTGACTTTTTGACTATAGCCATCCAAGTGGGTGTTGTTTTGATTTATATTTCCCTAATGACTAATGATAGCATCTTTTCATGTGTTTATTGGGCCAGGTATATATCTTCCTTGGAGAAATCTCTATTCAGATCCTTTGTAACTTGAAGGATCCTTTAGTCCATTCTCACGCTGCTAGAAAGTTGGGTTGCTCTTTGTTACTGAGTTGTAAGCGCTCTTTATATATTCTAGATGTAAGTTCCATGTCAGATATATGATTTGAAGAGATTTGCTCCCATTCTGTGTGTTGTCTTTTTACCTTCTGATGGTGATTTTTAGGAGCACAGAAGTTTTTAATTTTGATGAAGTCCAATTTGTCTATTTTTTTCTTTTGTCGCTCATGCTTTTGGTGCCATAACTAAGAATTCATTGCTAAATATCAGGTCGTGAAGGTTTATTCCTATATTTTCTTCTAAGAGTTTATAGTATTAACTCTTACATTTAGGTATTTGATCATTTTTTGAGTTAATTTTTATATATGATGTGAGCTAAGGGTCTAACTTTATTCTTTTGTATGTATATATCCAGTTGTCCCAGCACAATTTATTGGAAAAACAACATGAACATAAGATGTTTTCCCATTTATTTGCATCTTTAATTCTTTCGACATTATTTTATAGATTTCACAGTAGAAATTTTGCACTTTTTTAAGTTATTTATTTCCAAGTTATTTATTTTTTTGTGATCGTGTAAATGGAACTGTTTCATACCTTCAATTTCAGATTGTTTATTATAAGTATAGAAAAATACGATTACATTTATTTATTTATTTATTTTATTTTTCTTTTACAGTTGCCCTGGCTAGAACATCCAGTACAATATTGAATAGAAATGACTGGAGCAGACACCCTTGTCTTGTTCCTGATGGAAGAAAGCAGCCAGTCTTTCATCATTAAATATGATGTTAGCAGGTCGGGCACAGTGGCTCACGCCTGTAATCCTAGCACTTTGGAGGCTGAGGCAGGTGGATTACCTGATGTCAGGAGTTAAAGACCAGCCTGGGCAACATGGTGAAACCCTGTCTCTACTAAAAATACAAAAAATTAGCCGGGCATGGTGGCAGGAGCCTGTAATCCCAGCTACTTGGGAGGCTGAGGCAGGAGAGTCACTTGAACCCGGGAGGCAGAGGTTGTGGTGAGCCGAGATCGCACCACTACACTCCAGCCTGGGTAACAGAGTGAGACTCCATCTCAAAAATAAAAAATAAAAAAGATGTTAGCTGTGTTTTTTTTTCTAGATGCCCTTTATTAGAATGAGGAAGTTCTCTTCTGTTTCTAGTTTCCTGAGTGTTTTTATTTTTTTTAAATCATGAAATGGTGTTCAATTTTGTCAAATGCTTTCTCTGTGTTTGTTGAAACGATCATGTGTGTTTGTTTTTTATTGCACTGATATGGCATGTTACTATATTAACTGATTTTCAGATGTTAAACAAACCTTACATTATTGGGATAAATCCCATCCAGTCATGGTATATAATTCTTTTCATATGCTGCTGAATTTGGTTTGCTGGTATTTTGTTGAGATTTTTGGCATCTATATTCTAAGGGATATTGGTCTGTGGCCTTCTTCTCTTGTAGTGTGTTTGCTTGGCTTTGGCATCAGGGTCATTGCTTTAGTCCATTCTCACACTGCTGTAAAGACATACCAGAGACTGGGTCATTTATGGAGAAAAGAAGTTTAATTGACTCACAGTTCTGCAGTCTATACAAAAGGCATGGTTGTGGGGGCCCTCATGAAACGTACAATCATGGCGGAAGGTGAAGAGGTAGCAGATACAATCTCCACATGGCAGTGAAATAAAGGCATTCCTAAATAAACAAAACCAAAGAGTATGTGTTGCCATCAGACCCACCTTACAAGAAATACTAAAGGGAATTTTTCAAGTGGAAAGCAAGTGACCCCAGATAGTAATCCAAATCCACAAACACAAAAACCAGGGAGCACTGGGAAAGGTAATTAAGTAACCATAAAAGATCATATGAATGCATATTTCTCCTTCTAACTGGTTTTAAAAGCAATTGAATAAAACAGTATGTATATAATTGTATTATTGGGCCTTGATATGGTTTGACTGTGTGTCCCCACCCAAATCTCATGTCGAATTGTAATCCCCAGTGCTGGAGGTGGGGCCTGGCAGGAGGTGATTGGATCACGGGGGTGGTTTCTACAGTTTAGCCTGTATCTCCGATGATTTTACCTATCTCGTTCCAATTGCCTTTCATCACAACCTCCACTAGTTCTGAGAATGCCCATAGGCCTAAACTTCTCGCTCGGTTGCAAGTGAAGTCAGTATCTCTGGAAGGAGATTCAGAGCTCTCGGGTTTATAGCCTGTCTCTACCCTCAGGCAAACTTTGTGTCTTGGCTCTGGAACTGCAGGAAGATGCAATAGTGTGTTTCTCTCTGAATGAAACCCCAGCTTTAGGATCTGAGTACTTGGTATGGGAGGGGAGTGGCTCGAGGTCTCCTTAGTTTGCCTCTCCCCACCTGGAACCTTTACCTTATAAGCTGGGGCAAGGGCACTTGAGGCCTCAGTATTCTCAGCAATGTTGCACTGAAGGTAGAATTTCCATTGCACAAAGAGGGGCTGGCAGAAGAAGAAAACCCACACATATTGGCTGCATTTATTCAGAATAGCCTCAGCTGGAGGTAGCCGAGGACAAGATGAAAAATTCTCACATCCCACCCCTCCCAGCTATCCCTCTGACTAGGAGCTGGGGAGTGGGGAAACTAGGAACCCTGTATTCTTGAATGTAGAAATCTGGAATGGAGTTTCTATCTTGCTGAGTTGGGACGGTGGAGGGAAGCAGACCTTGGTCTAAATACCACAAACTCTTAGCAGATTTTCTTGAATAAATGTTTCCTTATTTGCTGTATGCCCTGAAGACCATTTCCAGAGTCTTTGAAAGGCTGTTTTAAAAAATAATGTTTCACTTATTCTCTGTGAAAGGGACTGCAGGGCACTTTACATTGTCATGCTGGAAGTGGTAATCCTTGCCTTTGATTTTTACATCGATCCATGATTATTGGTTTTATGTATTTTTTTCCCTTTAGGCAAAAGTCAAGGTAATGAAGTGAAATAAAGCCATAGGCTCAATTGCCTTGATAAATTGGTAGATGAGTTGGAAGAATTTCCAGGAAAAAGAAACTGTAGCTAAGGAGTTAACATGGAAAGAGAACTATGCTCAAACATGGAAACATGGTATCTGGGAGATTGACCCACTGTGTCACCATAGGCTACATTTACCTTCTTTTTTTTTTTTTTTTTTTTTGAGACAGAGTCTTGCTCTGTCGCCCAGGCTAGAGTGCAGTGGCACCATCTCGGCTCACTGCAACCTCTGCCTCCCAGGTTCAAACCATTCTCCTGCCTCAGCATCCCGAGTAGCTGGGATTACAGGTATATGCTGCCACGCCCAGCTCATTTTGTATTGTTAGTAGAGACAGGGTTTCACCATGTTGGTCAGGCTGGTCTCAAACTCCTGACCTTATGATCTGCCCGCCTCAGCCTTCCAAAGTGCTGGGATTAGAGGCGTGAGCCACTGTGCCCAGCCTTCTTCTTCTTCTTCTTCTTTTTTGAGACAGAGTCTCACTCTGTTGCCCAGGCTGGAGTACAATGGCACAATCTTGGCTCACCGCAACCACTGCCTCCCGGGTTCAAGCGATTCTCCTGCCTCAGCCTCCTGAGAAGTTGGGATTACAGGCACCTGCCAACATGCCTGGCTAATTTTTTTTTTTTTTTTTTGTATTTTTAGTAGAGATGGAGTTTCATTATGTTGCCCAGGCTGGCCTCGAACTTCCGACCTCAGGTGATACGCCTGTCTCGGCCTCCCAAGTGCTGGGATTACAGGTGTGAGTGTTCCTGGCCTATTTCTCTTCTTTTGAGATAAAACTTTAGTAACCAGTTTGTATAATGGCTTGACTTACTCCATGGACTTGTGTGGCCAACTTTGTAAATATGTTTTTCAGGAAGAATTGTTATTTTAATAACATTGATTCTTTCCAGCAGTGATAATGGCAGGCCACTCTTCCTGGATGATGAGTTTTGAATAGTTCACAATAGGGGACTGAGATTAAATTTGAAGGGTTTACCTAGCCTGAGGGATTATAAAACCTACTCTGTGTTTACTCTCTATCTAAGATGATCAAAATGACTTTTGGTTTTAGTTCTCTCTCCTCTTAACAAACCTTTTCCTGAAGACTCTAACTCATCTGCTACCTTTTTTTTTTTTTTTTTTTTTTGAGAAGGAGTCTTGCTCTGTCGCCGAGGCTGGAGTGCAGTGGCACGGTCTCGGCTCACTGCAACTTCCGCCTCCCAGGTTCAAGCGATTCTTCTGCCTCTCCTAAGTAGCTGAGACTACAAGCACCACCACGCCCAACTAATTTTTGTATTTTTAGTAGAGACGGGGTTTCACCATATTGGCCAGGCTGGTCTCAAACTCCTGACCTCGTGATCTGCCTCCCAAAGTGCTGGGATTACAGGCATGAGCCACCGCGCCCAGCCATCTGCTACTTTTAAAATCAGAAACTAGAAATGAAAGAGCAGGATTGCCATTTCTCTAGTTCTTTGGGAGCATTGTCTCATGGCATGAGGTCATAAGTTAATTTATCACAATGATTACTTTTAAGTCCAAGATATTATTGACCATATGTTTGAAATAAATACCAACCAAAGCATATACATGTATTGCAGCTATACTAGTAAGTACGACAGAATTCAATTCTCTGAAGACAGTCTCCTCTGAGACATATCTTGGCAAAAATAAGGGAGTATATGGCTTCCTAAGGGTGCATGCAGGAAATAATATAAGCATTAATGCCACTCTTTTTCCTGGGTAATAAGAATGTGTGTGCTGATGGGTAGAGCAGATAGAAGGCCTTAATGCCAGTTACCTGGTTATTGATTCTGAAATTTCACTTTGACCCTTAGAACTGTCCAAGAAATTTCTTCCAGAAGCATGGCCACAAATAAGTAAATAAATAAACAACAACAACAAAAAAACCAAAAAAACCTCATTGCAGTTAAACAAAAAAATTCAATTCTCTATTGGAATGAATTCCCTAGTGAAATGGTTAGTAGACAACAAAAGCCTCTACAGAATTGCTGTTCCTTCCAAAGTTTTTTGTTGTTGTTGTTAAAGCTACAAAAATCATCCTCTTAAAATGTGTTTTTGAAAAAATAAAGTGGTAACAAATTTTGATGTTTTAAAATTCCATTAAAATGCCAACTGATTTCTTTCAGGCATGGCTTAGTTCGTTCAGCCTCCAGAGCAGTACTAATTTTTATTATTTGCAGTGCAAGCACTCACATTTACAGAGAATTATAGGCACGCAGTTATATTTAAAGTGAATTTTATTTAAGTATTGAAGGGTATGGAATTATATTCATTGAAACATAATTAAAGTACAGAGACATATAATATAAGTGGGTGGAAGTATGTGCAATAATAATTCAAGGTAATCACTGCATTATGATTGTGTTGTAGATTAGATCAGAATATAATGAGGTCTCCATTTAATGAGAGCTCTTTAATTCTGAACCAGATTAGAGGCAAAGGGTACTTCAGAGAAGTGCCAGTTCCTATTCTTACTATAGAAGCAGGCGAAAATAGTATTCTGAAAAGATTCTAATTGGTGTTTAGGAGTAGCTGGTGAAATCAGACATAGAATTCCAAACTTTCACTCTGTCACTTTGTTGTATGTACACAAGATAGAGTCCCTAGGCTAAGATCGTGCAAATAATTCCTTAACGGAGCATGTGAGTCTTTCCCAATGACTCCCCATTTATTTCTCCCACTTTGGTTCACCTTATTCCTCCACAAAAAACTGTTGCTCTTGCCAAACGTCTTTGGCCTTGGCACTGGAAATACCATGAACACATCCTTCAGAGCATGTATGGCAGGGCCACTTGGTGCTGTTAAAACTTGGTGAAATAAGAGCCCAGGAGTTAGGAAGTTAATCAGCCAGATTTCTCTGAGCTACTCTGGGTCCAGGCCACTCAACCTGGTATCTCATCACACTCTGATTCCCAAGGGGCTTTGAATTAAGACTTCTGGCTTTTTTTTTGGTCACCCTGTCCATGCTGCCAGCAACCCCCTAAAATGGCTGCCAAGGTCTTCTTGTATGAGACAATGATACTCTGTTCTGGCCCTCCTAAGACAATGCCTAGGCTGTTTCCGTCCCTTCCCACCTATGGCTCTGCACAGCCCTGTGTGCCCAGAAGCAAAACCCATCCTCCCTTCTAATTCCCTAACAAGAGCAGTTTCCCAATCTTGGCTCCTGTGGGAGCCCTTAGGCCTCAAAAGTCACTTCTATCCTTGAATTCCTCTAGCTCTAATTGTCTGTGGGACTCACAGGACAATTTGTGGATGGTTGCTGAAGTAATATATCACATGCTTGTCTTTCCAATAATATTGTAAGCGCTCTGTCAGGAGAATTCCTTCAAGGCTGTTTGTATCTTCAATGACTAGCACAGTGCTGATTGCCTAGAGGTAGCTCTGTAGAGTAGTGGTTAAGGGCGTGGGCTCTGTCTGCACCAGATTCATTGCAAAGGGTGAATATAGACTGGCATATGCGATCTTAACCAAGTGATCAGAGTTAAGATGGCCAGTAATGGGATGAACTGACAGGTGCCTCCTGGTATGCTGCACAGAGAGGCAACATCACATTTGTGGCATTCTGGCCAAAAAATGGATCATCTGAGTCTAAGCAGGAGGAAACATCAGACAAACCACACTGAAGGAACATTCTGTAAAATAACTTGACAATTGCTTGTCAAGATCACGAAGGACAAAGAAAGACTGAGGAAATACTCAAAGTTAAAAGAGACTAAAGTAATGTGACAATTGAATGCAATGTGTGATCACAGATTTGATCCTGAGCTGAGCCAGAATATTTTTTTCTATAACAGACCTAATTGGAAGAATTGGCAGAATCTAAATAAGGTCGAAAGATCTTACAATGGTATTATTTCAATGTTCATTGACAGTAATGTGACAATTATACTGTGTTCATGTAAAAGAATGTCTTTGTTTTTAAGAAATACATACTGAATTATTTAGGAGTAAAGAAGCTTCCTGTCTGCAATCTACTCTCAAATGGTTCAAAAAAAAGATTATATATATTATGTATGTATGTAACATGTTATACACGTAAATATATGTGTATATACATATGTATTACATAAGTATATAATATATACATACAAAGAGAAGGATAAAGCAAATTACGGTAAAATGCTAACATTTGGAGAATCTGAGTACAGGATATATGGATTTTTTTTTTTTTTGAGACAGAGTCTCGCTCTGTCGCTCAGGCTGGAGTATAGTGGCACCATCTTGACTTACTACAACCTCCACCTCCCAGGTTCAAGCAATTCTCCTACCTCAGCCTCCCAAGTAGCTGGGACTACAGGCATATGCCACCACGCCCAGCTAACTTTTGTATTTTTGGTAGAGACGGGATTTTACTATGTTGGCCAGGCTGGTCTTCAGCTCCTGACCTCAAGTGATCTGCCTGCCTCGGCCTCCCAAAGTGCTGGGATTACAGGCATGAGCCACCGCACCCAGCCTGGAATTCTTGATACTGTTCTTACAATTTGAAATTATGTCAAAATAAAAGGCTTTTTGTTTCTTTTTGTTATTTTTTGTAATATTGGCTCTGGTATCAGGTTCCCTGATTGGAATCTGAGCTTTGCCACTTACCATTTGTATGACCTTAGGGAAGTTATATAAGCCTTGCTACACTCAGTTTCCTCATCTGTATTATGAGGATAATAATACTACTGACTTGAAGAGGTTGCTGTGAGAATTAAGCCCCGAAACGTGCTCAGCATGTTGCTAGCTCAGGGTAAGCGCTTGGTGAATGACAGCTTCCATTATTAAATGGCTCTGTTTACGTTTCCTGCTACTTATGATAAGGACGATATTGGGGAATGTTACTAGAATCAAGAGGGAACACCATAGGTCATGAGTCTCTTGCCTACTTCCAAGGGGCCTAGATAGCTGCTATGGCCACTGGAAGCACATGGGGGCTCTTGTCCCTAACTTTTAAGATCATTAGGATGGATTAAACAGGGCTTAGTTAGCTTTGGGCCCCAACCCAGGGCTCAAACACGATAGGTTGATCACTCTACAGATAAGTGACATATCGGGCCCATCAGGACTCCATCAGACCCATTCCCAGAATGAGCTTTAACACATTGCCAGGTGCAGCATGTGTGCTTTAGACTGGATGCAGAAATTCTTGTCTCTTATCCATGAGAGCTTCAGTTCCAACAGAGAGCACTTCTGAATAGCTCAGAATCTCATTTGTTTCGTTGATCCTGAGTTCTAAATTCAGAGTGATGTCTATATGGAAGAGAGAGGAATAAATATAGAATCATCTAGACTAAATTCCTTATTTTACTAAAGAGGAAAGTCACTGTGTGTGACATGTTTGAGATGACTCCGTGGGTTCTCAGCACAGGGAGGGCTGGGACAAGTTTCCTAATTCTCATGTCATTACCCTTTTCACTAGACCATGTTGCTTTGCAGGATTGCAATTGCCAGTTAAGGAATTCAGAGAGAGGAAGATAAAGGCCAGGCACGGTGGCTCACGCCTGTAATCCCAGCACTTTGGGAGGCCAAGGCAGGCGGATCACTTGAGACCAGGAGTTTGAGACCAGCCTGGCCAATATGGTGAAACCCTGTCTCTACTAAAAATGCAAAAAATAGCCACACGTGGTGGTGGGCACCTGTAGTCCCAGCTGCTGGGGAGGCTGAGGCAGGAGAATCACTTGAATCCAGAAGGCAGAGGTTGCACTAAGCTGAGATGGCGCCACTGCACTCCAGCTGGGCAACAGAGTGATACTCCATCTCACAAAAAAAAAAATAAATAAAAGGAAGAAGAAGAAGAAGAAGAAGGAGAAGGAGAAGGAGAAGAAGAAGAAGAAAAAGAAGCAGAAGAAGAAAGAGAGGAAGATATGAAGGGAACAACAGGAACAGGTGGCAACCCTCCTTCATGACAGGCTTGTGCCAGTCAGAACTAAAGGGCTTCTCTGCTGAAAGACATGGGGTTTTCAAGGATCCCATGTCACAGTGATACAGGAAAAATAAGACAGCAAAATATGCTGACATTTGGACAGTAGTTCTCTGTAGGCCTGGGTGGTGAATTTAATGTTCCCCCGAATTTATTTGTGTTTTTACTTCACTGACAAAAACAAAGTGTCTGGATTTCATTACACAGTTTGCTCCTCTGATTTTTATATCGTCTTCTTTTTTTCTTAATCAAGGGGCTTATTACCATTTTCTCTGTTCTAAGTTTCTGTCACATTACTTCAGCAGTCTTCCTAGTTTCTGCTTTGCAATGATCATCTTGGACTTGAGATATTAAGTGTGGCTTTGGTGTGAAATTAACAGTTCATCTTGACTCAGGGAGTGGAGGACTGCCGTAGAAGGAAAATCAGAATTTACTTTCGTTATTGATTAATAAACTTATTTCCAAAACAACTTGAATGTAGACTTGAAAAGCCATAGACCTTTGCAGCTGGATATGTTTTTAGAGCTGAACTCACCCAATGAGGGAATTCTTTGTTGCCTCTAACACTTGAAAGTAGGGACAATTGATTTTTTTTTTTTTTGACAGAGTCTCGCTCTGTCACCCAGGCTGGAGTGCAGTGGCATGATCTCGGCTCACTGCGACCTCTGCCTCCCCGGTTTCAGCGATTCTCCTGCCTCAGCCCACCCACAAATAGCTGGGATTACAGGCAAGTGCCACCACACCCTACTAATTTTTGTATTTCTAGTAGAGACAGGGTTTCACCATGTTGGCCTGGTTGGTCTTGAACTCCTGACCTCAGGTTATCCGACTGCCTCGGACTCCCAAAGTGCTAGGATTATAGGCGTGAGCCACTGCACCCAGCAGGGACAATTGATTTTTATGAAATCCCCCCCTAGAAGGAAGGCAATACAATTAACAGAAAAATAAGCAACTGGCGATAAGGAATAATTGTTTTTCCTTTTCATTATAAGGCTATTACTTTGAGGGAGGGTCTCAAGGCTGAAGAACTAAGAGAGAAACTGATGGCAACCAAACTCTAGAATGCTCAAAAAAAGCAATCTGTTTTGACTGAAGCATTCACCCGAAAGAGAGCAAAGCAGATTTCTGAATTTACTATGAGGCTTGTGTATTTGCTTGGCAAGGTGTTAAGGCACATTTTAGAATCTTGCCTAGGCATCCAATGCAGGCAAGTGTCTTTACTTTGAGATAAATATATATATCTCCAAAATATCAGGAATCAGCACCTCTGAATTTGAATTTAGAAACATTGGTATTAGAGAAAAAGCAAATAAACATATCCCCAATCCAGACTCTTGACTCTCAGCTCTCAGATCTGAAGATATTCTCTTAAGGAAAACAGTTAGAGACCTAAGCTTTTAGGTTCTGTATTGGTAAGAGTGATGCCCTTCTGTATAGAAAATCATAAAATTCTAAGACAGTTAAATTTTTTTCTTCAATTTAATGTGAAAAATTCTGCGAGAAACAGGAACCCTTTGTTTCCAACAGAAGTATGCCTGCCACTTGTCCTCAGAGCAGACACCCAAGGGTAGAGGATCCCCAAAGGGTCAGCTGCCTTCAGATCTTTTCTTCACTCCGGATAGTCCAATGGGCAGAACCACTGACAGCAAACACCGTTCAAGGGTCACTGTTTGCTCAGGAGGAAAATCGAGAAGAAATAATTGCATGGAAGAGTGCCCTGTTAAGTTTCAAGAGGCAAGTTTTTAAAAATTAACAATGGGGCTGGGCGCTGTGGCTTATGCCTATAATCCCAGCACTTTGGGAGGTCAAGATGGGTGGATGACTTGAGATCAAGAGTTCGGGACCAGCCTGGCCAAAATGGTGAAACCCTATCTCTACTAAAAATACAAAAATAAGCAGGGCGTGGTGGTGCGTGCCTGTAATCCCAACTACTTGGGAGGCTGAGGTAGAAGAATAGCTTGAACCCGGGAGGCAGAGGTTGCAGTGAGCTGAGATTGTGCCACTGCACTCCTGCCTGAGCAACAGAGCGAGACTCTGTCTCAAAAAAAAAAAAAAAAAAGAATTAAGAATGGCAAATAAGCATATGAAAAGATGCTCCACACTGTATTACATCAGGGAAATGCAAATTAAAGCAACAACAAGATACCACTATGTACCTATTAGAATAGCCAAAATCTAGAACACTGATAACACCAAATGCTGGCAAGGATGTAGAACAACAGAAACTTTTATTCATTCCCGGTGGGAATGCAAAATGGTACAGCTACTTTGGAAGACAGTTTGTCAGTTTCTTACAAAACTGAACATACTTTTACCATATGATCCAACAATTGTACTGCTTGATGTTTAACCAAAGGAGTAGAGAATATATGGGCACACAAAAACCAGCACATGAATATTTATGGCGGCTTTATTTATAATTGCCAAAACCTGGAAGCCACCACAATGTCCTTCAGTAGGTGAGTGGATAAATAAACTATGGTACATCCATACAAGGAAATATCATTCTGCTCTAAAAAGAATGAGCTATCAAGCCATGAAAAGACACGGAGGAAACTTAAATACATATTGCTAAGTGAAAGAAGCCAATCTGAAAAGGCTACAAAGTGTATGATTCCAACTGGAATTGTATGATTCAATTCTGGAAAAGGCAAAAATATGGAGACAGTAAAAAGATCAATGGTTGCCAGGGGTTGGGGGTGGGGTGGTGGAGTATGAAAAGGCAGAACACAGAGGATTTTTAGGACAATGAAACTCCTCTGTATGATACTATAATGGTGGGCACATGTCATTATACATTTGACCAAACTCTTAGAATGTACAGCACCAAAAGCAAAACCCAATGTAAACTATAGACTTTGGGAGATAATGATGTGCCAATATAGTTTCATCATTTGAAACAAATGTACCACTCTGGTGACGGATGTTAATAATAGGGGAGGCTCTATTTGTGTAGGGGCAGGGGATATGTGAGAAACCTCTGTACCTTTTGCTCAATTTTACTGTAAACCCAAATCTGCTCTAAAAAGTTTAAATCATTAAAAAAAAAAAAAATTAAGAACTTGGTTAGGTGACCATGACGTAAAACTAAATTTCGAAAGTTATGGGCGTGGAGCAAAACAGACATCTGAATATCTCAAAGTGCCAAAATGTCTTTTTTCTTGCAAATCTGGCTTGGTCCATTCCATTTTATTCCTTTTGCCTCAATCCGGATTCAGGATCTCATGACTTTATTCTGAGCCATTGCAATAGCTGGCTAAGTGGTCTTGAGTCTCTCTTTCATCTGCTCCAAATTCCACACTGCTGCCAGGATTTTTTATTAAAATGAAAAAAGAAACTTTGTGAAAAATTGGAGGCAGCAAGGATGTCCAACAGCAGGAAAATAGTTGGAGGCACTTTGGTTCAACCATGTGAGGAAGTGTTTGTAGCCACTGAAGGCTGAGCTTTGGAAAAGTTCATGGGCTGGGGGCGGTGGCTCACGCCTGTAATCCCAGCACTTTGGGAGGCCGAGGCAGGTGGATCTCCTGAGGTCAGGAGTTTGAGACCAGGCTGGTCAACATGGTGAAACACCGCCTCTGCTAAGAATACAAAAATTAGCTGGGTGTGGTGGCGGATGCCTGTAGTCCCAGCTACTTGGGAGGCTGAGGCAGAAGAATCGCTTGAACCCAGGATATGGACGTTGCAGTGAACCAAGACTGTTCCATTGCACTGCAGCCTGGGTAACAAGAGTGAAACTCCGTCTCAAAAAAAAAAAAAAAAAAAGAAAAGAAAAGTTCATGATCTGGCAAAATGGTCATGATATAGCACTGGGGAGTGGAAGTGGTGTGGCCTATGTGATCTCAGTCAGGTCCTCTGGATTTATGTATAAGCTTAGCTATGCCTGTCACATTTGGGAAGGTGAGAAGGCAGTGTTTATTACAAAAAGAAAATCTTAGTATAGAGCAGACTTTCTCAGCTTGGGTCCTGTAAGTATCAAACCCTAAGGTATCCGTAATGGTTAGTTTTATGTGTCAGCCTGACTGGGCTAAGGAATGCCTAGAAACCTGGTAAAAACCTGATTTTTGGGTGTGTCTAGGAGAGTGTTTCTGGAAGAGATTAGTGTTTGAATTGGTAGACTGATATAAAGAAGATCTGCCAGGCCAGGCTCGGTGGCTCACGCCTGTGATCCCGGCACTTTGGGAGGCTGATGGCTTGAGCTCAGGAGTTCAAGACCAGCCTGGACAACATGATGAAACCCCATCTCTACTAAAAATACAAAAATTAGCCTGGCGTGGCGGTGCATACCTGTAATCTCTGCTATTCAGGAGGCTGAGGCACAAGAATCACTTGAACCTGGGAGGCGAAGGTTGCAGTGAGCCAAGATCACGCCACTGCACTCCAGCCTGGGTGATACAGTGAGATTCCATCTCAAAAAAAAAAAAAAAAGATCTGCTTTACTAATGTGAATGGGCAGCATCCCCTCTGTTGAGGGCCTAAATAGAACAAAAAGGTGGAGGAAGGGAAAATTCTCTTTCTTTCTCTTTGAGCTAGAGCATCTATTATCTTCTCCTGCTCTGGACATTGGGGCTCCTGGTTCTTGGACTTCGGACTCAGAAACTTATACCAGCACCACCCATCTACCTTGGTTCTCAGGCCTTTGTCCTCAGACTGGAGGTTATACAATTGGCTCCCTTGGTTCTCAGGCCTTACACCACCAGCTTTCATGGTTCTCCAGTTTGCAGACAGTAGAGTGTAGGACTTCTTGGCCTCCATCATTGCATGAGCAAATTTCTATATTTTTTTTTTTTTTTTTTTTTTTTTTTTGAGACGGAGTCTCGCTCTGTCGCCCAGGCTGGAGTGCAGTGGCCGGATCTCAGCTCACTGCAAGCTCCGCCTCCCGGGTTCACGCCATTCTCCTGCCTCAGCCTCCGGAGTAGCTGGGACTACAGGCGCCCGCCACCGCGCCCGGCTAGTTTTTTGTATTTTTTTAGTAGAGACGGGGTTTCACCGTGTTAGCCAGGATGGTCTCGATCTCCTGACCTCGTGATCCGCCAGTCTCGGCCTCCCAAAGTGCTGGGATTACAGGCTTGAGCCACCGCGCCCGGCGCAAATTTCTATATTTAATCTTCTCTTACATATTTATATATCTTATTGGTTCCATTTCTTTGGAGAATATCAACTAATACAGAATCTACTGTATGTGTTAAATGAAATTTAGAGGAAGTCATTGTTTTGGACTGAGCTCCTACACTAGGCCCAACAGATCAGATCAAACCAGGTAGGAGTTACTCTTGCTAGATGCTACATAGTCAAATTGAACTTTAAAATGAACTGGTTTTCAAAACAAACAAACAAACAAACAAAAAACCCCCACAAAAAAACCAGGAGATTCAAGGCAACCAATCAGAAGGGGCCTAATTTACTTGAGTCAGCATGATAAGGAAGTCCCCTCTGTTATGGCCCTATAAGGAAAATAACTTTGAAAGAACCAATCCCCTTTTTGTCTCCTGTTTCTGCTCTTCAGCTATTTTCTGCCTATAAAGTCAACTTCCTCTGCTCAGCTCGGCAGAGTGCTTTCTCTAAATCATTTAGATGAGATGCTGCTCAATTCATGAATCACTAATAAAAGCCAATTAGGTCTTTAAACTAAATTTGTTGAAATTTTATTTAACATGCGTAATGAATTTATTTCTCTCCAATCTCTCTAGAATGGAGTTAGCTATATACCATCTTTGGGAGAACTGAATAAATAATCTCTTGAGTCATTTTCTATTGTATGATTTAGAAGAGGATCTCCAGGCCAGGCGCGGTGGCTCACGCCTGTAATCCCAGCACTTTGGGAGGCCGAGGCGGGCAGATCACGAGGTCAGGAGATAGAGACCAGCCTGGCCAACATGGTGAAACTTTGTCTCTACTAAAAATACAAAAATTGGCCAGGCGTGGTGGCTCACGCCTGTAACCCTAGCACTTTGGGAGGCTGAGGCACTTGGATCACCTGAGGTCAAGAGTTCGGGACCAGCCTGGCCAACATGGTGAAACCCCGTCTCTACTAAAAATACAAAAATTAGCGGGGCACAGTGGCACGTGCCTGTAATCCCAGCTACTCTGGAGGCTGAGGCAAGAGAATCGCTTGAACTTGGGGGGCGGAAGTTGCAGTGAGCCGAGATCATACCACTTCACTCCAGCCTGGGCGAAAAAGCGAAACTCTGTCTCAAAAAAAATAAATAAAATAAATAAATAGATAAATAAATAAATAAATAAATAATAAATTAGCTGGGCATGGTGGCATGTGCCTATAATCCCAGCTACTGGGAGGCAGGCACCTGTAATCCCAACTATTTGGGAGGCTGAGGCAGGAGAATCGCCTGAACCAGGGAGTTGCAGGTTGCACTGACCTGAGAGTGTGCCACTGCACTCCAGCCTGGTGACAGAGCGAGATGCCGTCAAAAAGAAAAAAAAAAAAAAGAAAAAAAAAAGAAAAAAAAAGAGGAGGATCTCGAGTTTTAGACCATCATAGAAACTCACAGGGTCCAGACGATGGGACTAAACAGTCCTTTACTTTTGCCATCAAGTACGTCATCATCAGAGTTATCCTTAGGCAGGCATCAAAAGCTCCCTTCACCAGTCTCTCCCTCAAGGTCCTCAATGCCACGATCCCCTGAGTCTTTTTTTTTTTTTTTTTTGAGACTGAGTCTCATTCTGTCACTCAGGCTGGAGTGCAGTTGCATGATCTTGGCTCACTGCAAACTCCACTTCCCAGGTGCAATTGATTCTCTTGCCTCAGCCTCCCAAGTAGCTGGGATTACAGGCACCCACCACCATGCCCAGCTAATTTTTGTATTTTTAGTAGAGACGGGGTTTCACCATGTTGGCCAGGCCAGTCTGAAACTCCTGACCCCAGGTGATCCCTGAATCTTTATAACCCTCTGAGTGACATCCTCTCCCACCCCAGTTCTTAGTTCCCAGAGGTAGGTTGACTATGAACTCAGGTCTTAAGAGTGATGTGGCAGAGGCTGGACCAAACACCGGGAATAAAATATCAAAGGGAAAAAAGAATTCTGTAGGATTGATGGAGGCCATAGGGATGTTTAAGGAGCTAGAAATGGTGAATAGAGGATCATAATGAGATACAATATTATTTCTCCACTCATTCACGTGTTCATTCATTCATTCGTTCAACAATATTTACTAAGAAACTATTAAGTGGCAGGCAGGTGTTGTCCTGTGCACCAGAGATACAGTGATATGAGTAAGATAGATGTCATTGTAAGCCTGTTGGTAAAGAAATGACAGTCTAGACAGGGTAAACAAGGAAGAATAACAAGGCTTTACACATTTCACAAGAAAATCTCATTTACCCCAAACATTACAGACAGGCAAGAGAAAATAAGTAAGTTGGAACCAGATTGCCCAATTGACATTTGCTGATTCAGGCAACTCTCACTGACACAAAGGTCAAAAAGAATATATGGGGCACAGTTTCCTTGGAAAACAGGTGGGAAATCCCCTTGTTGGCAAACCTTGGCTTCTGTAAGGAACAGCAGAGCCAGAGTGGGCATGTCAACCGTATGCCATTGTGAGCTGAGCCGGTCAAATCACTTCTGGGCTAGGTGTGTTTGGTCGGCTAAGGCTGCTCTAGGGTGCTGTGGTAGATGCTTTTTGTATCTTGTGTCACATCCCTCACCTCCAGCTGACATGGACAGGCCTTGAGCTCCAGTGCTTCTCTAAATAAGGGCTTTGGCCAGGCCTAGTGGCTCACACCTGTAATCCTAGCACTTTGGGAGGCCGTGGTGGGGCGGATCACCTGAGATTGGGAGTTCAAGACCAGCCTGGCCAACATGGTTAAACCTCATCTCCACAAAAATACAAAAATTAGCTGGGCGTGGTGGCAGGCCCCTTTAATCCCAGCTACTCAGGAGGCTGAGACAGGAGAATTAGTTGAACCTGGGAGTTTTGTTCATTACCATAATGAACATTGGTTCTTCTTTGCGGGAGCTGTTGGGGGGCCAATGCAAATTACATGCAGAACAAACACTCAAATTCAGGATGATCTTCTCAGTTTCCCCTTCCATCGATTCAGTGCCCATCTCACAAGGATGGAGAGGAACGGCATCCGCTTGTCCCTCTTCTTTCCTCCCAGAGGTGCTTAATTCTTGAACAAAAGTATTTGTCCCTGTTAGAAGGTAGGATTCTCCTATTTGCATGGTAGTTGAGTGAGAATATTTCTGCGAGTGGAAAATCAGAGAGCAAGCAGGTTGGCTCTTGGAGAGGGGGATGGAAGCAATGTGGCCCTACTTGCACTGAGCTAGAATGGCCATCACCATGATCCAGGAACACAGAAGCCCGTTCTTATTCCTCCTGCTCAAGGTTACACTGCCATGCTGTCCGTGCCCCATTATCTCAAAAAACCCAAACTATCTATCTTCTGCTCATGGAGTGAGTGGTATTGTCCCTCTCATGAACCCATGATTTCCTTTTTACTTGGACAATCAACTTCCTGCCTATGAGGCAAAGAATTAGTCTTACTTCATTGGCCTTTGAGTCCTCTTCTCTGCAAAAGTTAATAGCTGGTCTATCTTTGGTTTGGATGATAATTCAAAGGAAAGACATTCATTTGCTTCCTATCTTACAAATCAAGCATTCCTGACTCTGAAATGATTTTCTGGGTTCAGTGTCTCAGAACCATAATAATTGACTTGGCGATATGAAAAGTCATTTACAAGGAAAGTATGATGAGGCTTCTCTTCATTTGATACTAGAAGTGTCTTCCATAAATCTTGCTTATTAAAACAATGAGTCTCTCATAATATCTATGCAATTTTCAAATGAGATGGTCATAAAATTGCTATAAAATATTAAAAATCTATTCTCTCCTGATGATAGTGATGCAAATATTGATGTAGGCCCACTAAGATACACCAAGCACATGCTCATCAAAATAGATAGATGGTGATATTGAATAATTCTTCATACCATAGATAAACAAGATTATGTGCTTTTGTTGTATTTTTTCTTAGTCTTCTCTGTTTAGGAGAGACATCTTTCATGTTTATGAGTGTGATGTTCTTATGTCTTCCCATTTTTTTATGTTGAGGTTTCTATATAATGTTTTCATATAGTCACTCCTCAACAAAAATATACAAACAAGGCACCATGCTAGGTGCCTTAGGAAATAAAAATTCAACAAAATGGCTCTTAATGCTCCAAAGTTACAATTGTGGAGTAAGGATGGGGAATAGGGTAAGGATATGAAAAGACAGCAAACCAAAATGGCACCCAGGAGAGAGCAAATGTGAAATAAAGGTGTGATCATTGTGCTATGAGAGTGAGGAAAAAGGAGCAATTACTTCTACTTACAGTATCAGGGAGAACTCGTGAAAAAACTAGTAATTCACCCTGAACAATGAAAATCACCATTGCAAGCAGCTATCCGAGCCTCCCTCAACAACATAGGAAGTCATCTTTTCCAAAACTGTCCCGATTTCCTCCTTAAAAATGAACTTGGCAATGACCTCGGTTGCCATTCAGGAGAGAAGTAATCAGAAGTTCTGTCATAATAGAGCAGAAAATGAGGGAATTTATGTGGAATTTATACTTTACAAAGCCCAAAATGACTAACGACTTTAAAGCATTTATCATGATTGCTCTTATTTTTAGAACAATCTTATTTAAAGCCTTATTTTCTATGTCATTAATGTAACTGAACACCAAGGTACTTGGTGACCCTGGGGCATGTTTTTGTGACCCAGAGCTCTCTCAATTCCTCTGTCAGGCTGGGTTCTCTGAAGTTGTCACCACAGCGGCTTCTGCCTGGTCCTTGGCTCTGGGGATCTTTTTCTGATGAAACCCAAACTTACTACAAGGCAATGTTGCTCTCAGTGGAGCTTCCTCACTGCCAGGCCTCTGGGAAGGTAGAGTCACTAATTAAGCCCAGTCACCTCTTCTCTTCCTTTTCTTCCCGTCTCATGTTCATCCAAAAATAAGCACCTCGTCAGCATAGTCACGCAACTTGATGCATTTGGGAAGATGCCAGGAAGGGTTAGTGGCTCATCAGAATAATTAGGAGGGAATGAAACAAGATCTGGAGTGGCCCTATTAAGAAGCTTGATCTAGGCCGAGCACGATGGCTCACGCCTGTAATCCTAGCACTTTGGGAGGCTGAGGTGAGTGGATTACCTGAGGTCAGGAGTTCGAGGTCAGCCTGGCCAACATGGTGAAACCCAGTTCTACTAAAAATATAAAAATTAGCGAAGTGTGGTGTCACGCTTGTAATCCCAGCTACTTTGGAGGCTGAGACAGGAGAATTGCTTCAAACCAGGAGGCAGAGGTTGTAGCGAGCCGAGATCGCACCACTGCACTCTACCCTGGCTGACAGAGCAAGACTCTGTTTCAAAAAAAAAAAAAAAAGCTTGATCTAACAATACCTGTTGTCCACTGTGGTGTTTTAAAATATTCCCACAAACTCTTGGACACTACAGCCACCAAAGTGGAGTCTATTCCCTGCCCTTGAATGTGGGTTGGCTTTGGTGACTTGGTTCTAATGAAGAGAATATACAGGAAGTAACATTGAGTGATTGCTAATGCTGGATCATAAAAGGTGGCACCTTCTGCCAGCCTCTTGCTCTCTTGAGATACCTGCCTTGGGATCCCAGAGCCATCCTATAAGATGTCTGGCTACCCAGAGGCCACCATGCTGGAGAGGCCACATGGAGGGATCACACAGAGATAGCAAGACATGCCCAAGTTGTTCCAGCCACCAGTGGTTTGAGTCTTTCCAGCTTTAACTGCCAGACATGTGGGCCAGTCTTGGGTGATTTCAGACCCCAGCCTTGGGCCACCTTTGCTAATGCCAAGTAGAACTAGCCTTGGAATCATCCATTGACAGAGTGGCACAAAGATGAGCTGTCCCTGCTGAGCCCTGCCCAGATTGTAGATTTGTGAGCAAAATAAATGTTGCTTTTTTAAAAATTTTTGAGACAGAGTCTCACTCTGTCACCCAGGCTGGAGTGCAGTGGCGTGATCTCGGATCAGTCTAACCTCTGCCTCTCAGGTTCAAGCGATTCTCTTGCCTCAGCCTCCCGGGTAGCTGGGACTACAGGCACGTGCCACCACACCCAGCTAATTTTTGTTTTTTTAGTAGAGACAGGGTTTTGCCATGTTGGCCAGTCTGGTCTCGAACCGCTGACCTCAGGTGATTCACCTGCCTCAGCCTCCCAAAGTGCTGGGATTACAGGCATGAGCCACCATGCATGGCAGTCTTTCAAACCATTAAGTTTTTGGAAGGCTTATTATGCAACCAAAGTAACTGGAATACCTACTTAATTTTGCCATAGCATCAGTTTTATTTTTCCCTGAATTGACCAATTAGATTGTTGTTTAGCCATGCGGAAACAGCCAGATTTGCTCTTTTTGGAGATTAAGTTTCCAGAGTGGGTCTTTCTATCTGGGATATGTAGGCTATGGTCATTTCAGTCTATCATTTAACAGCAGAGAAGTGGGCTGATTTTTTTCTCTTTTTATTATCTATGGTAAAAGCAAGATCTGGTGTGTTTGAATTCAGATCTTTTCTCAATTCCATGTATTCCGTGTCAGTTTTTGTTACATGCCTTCTTCCTCACAATGAAGTATTTTCATCAATTTCCAGGATCCAGCACTGCCCACTGTTCATTTTGAAATCACAGTCTTTAATAGTGATTTGTCTACTGAAAACGTCTTCTCTAATTTTCTCTTTATGTGGCAGGAAGCTGCTGGGTCAATGTGACTGTTAATGCTATTTCCACTCCCTCCCCCGCATATTCATTTACTGATTTAAAGGGGGTCAGGTTTTTGACTTCTTGGAAATGGCCTAAAATAGTTAGCTGAGAGAGAACTCACAGACAAATGGATGCTTAAAATGAAGAGATAATAAACTAGCAAAGAGATAACATGAAGAAAAGAAGTAAAGAAATACCTCAGTATACAATTATACTTTAGGTAACTCAACCATCTAGAATACATCTGTGAGCTGAGGCGTGAACATAGGAAAGAACATAACAAGTGCCTAGAAATACTGGGTAAGTGTTAAAGAGCTCTCCTCATTTATTCATAGATGAGTTCCCAGCCTTCATTCAGAGGCTATGACCTCACAGAGCAGTAAATTCTAGCTTCTGAAGTTGCAAATATTTTACACAATATTGTAACATTTTTGGTCACCTGATTTCCCAATCCTTGGTAGATGAGAATTAGCAAATAAACAAGGTGGGGAAGTGTTTAAGGGGCAGAATTGTTAGAGAGGGGCACGGTGACAGCAGTAGGAAACAACATCTGAGAATACCAGACCAAAACCTTAAAACTGACATCAGAAATCAAAACATGGGCAGGGAGCGGTGGCTTATGCCTGTAATCCCAGCACTTTGGGAGGCCAAGCAGGTGGATCACTTGAGGTGAGGAGTTTGAGACCAGCCGGGCCAACATGGTGAAACTCTGTCTCTACCAAAACTACCAAAAAATTAGCTGGCATGATGGCGGGCGCCTGTAGTCCCAGCTTCTCTGGAGGCTGAGGCAGGATAATCGATTGAACCTGGGAGGTAGAGGTTGCAGGGAGCCGAGATGACACCATAGCACTCCAGCCCGGGAAATAGAGTGAAACTCCATCTCTCTCTCTCTCTCTCTCTCTCTCTCTCTCTCTCTCTCTCTCAATCTCTCAAACACACACACACCCACACACACAAAAGAAAATATGTATAGCCTGGGGCCCTTGGCTTGGGCCAAATAGCTCTATATACCTCAATAGTCCGGAGAACTTCATTGATATCCAATAGGACAAGTAAAAGTTAAATTTGGTTCAGGACACTCTTCTTTTTTTATTTTTTATTTTTATTTTTTGGTTTTGAGATGGAGTTTTGCTCTTGTTGCCCAGGCTAGAGTGCAATGGCATGATCTCGGCTCACTGCAACCTCCGCCTCCTGGGTTCAAGTGATTCTCCTGCCTCAGCCTCCCGAGTAGCTGGGATTACAGGCATACGCCACCATGCCCGGCTAATTTTGTACTTTTAGTAGAGACGGGGTTTCTCCATGTTGGTCAGGCTGGTCTTGAACTCCCGACCTCAGGTGATCCACCCACCTCGGCCTCCCAAAGTGCTGGGATTATATAGGCGTGAGCCACTGTGCCCCGCCAGGACACTCTTTCTATAAAAGTAGGAAAAATGGTTTCTACCTTATATTAGAGAGACTTTATAGAAAACGAACTAAGAAAAACATGCTTTGGCACTTAAAGGGGATAAAGTTCTGTTATCTAGAAGGATTACTTATGTGAAACATTTCCTAATGTGTTCGTTAAATCAGGACCTGCTATATTTTGAATATTGATGTGAAATGACTGTGGAAGTCATGTTGATCAGTATGTGGTCATAAAGGTTAAATTTTTGTCTTTAATGAGAGTGTAGGGTTATCATTTGTTCCTTTTGCCTGACATCCTTCCTTTCTTTTGGATACAAGACTCTGCTTTCTTCTAAGAGATGTCCCTTTAACCACAGTGTTAAGAGGAATTGTCATTTTCTTACAGGCTCCATCTCCTTGGCCACAGTGATTGGTCAGAAGTGGCACCTGCCAAGCTGGCTTGATCTGTGGCCAATAGTGATGGGACTTGAGCAGGGATGAGGTCAAGGATGAGCTTGAGACCTGAGACGGGCCTCCCTCTCCCAGGATAATTTTATTTTATTTATTTATGTTTTTTCTTTTCTTTTTTTCTTTTTCTTTTTCTTTTTTTTTTGAGATGGAGTTTCGCTCTTGTTGCCTAGGCTGGAGTGCAGTGGCATGATCTCAGCTCACAGCAACCTCTGCCTCCCAGGTTCAAGTGATTCTCCTGCATCAGCCTCCCAAATAGCTGGGATTACAGGTGCCCACCACCACGCCCAGCTAATTTTGTATTTTTAGTAGAGATGGGGTTTCACCGTGTTGGCCAGGCTGGTCTCGAACTCCTGACCTCAGGTGATCTGCCCACCTCAGCCTCCCAAAGTGCTGGGATTATAGGCGTGAACCACTGCGCCTGACCCTCAGGATAATTTTAATTAGAACAAAGGAAAGAGGCCACTTTCCTATTGGGTGGTGAAACTGTGGCTGTGAGGCTCCGAGCTGCCAGGATTGTCTTAGCCTCTGGGAAAAAGTTGGTTTGAGAACATGTCACAGATGTACAGAGAGAAGCACAGAGGACAGAATGCAGGGAGAGCCTACTGGTTCTGAAGAACTTCATTTCAAACTGTGAAGTCCCTGGAGCTGTCCTGATTTTGCTTTTGCGACCCATGTTTATTTAGCGAATCTCCTAATTCCAGGAGCGGCCCACACTATCCTTTCAATGATTCCTGTTTTGCACAAGTGACTCCAATTGACTTTCTGTTATCTGCCCCTAAAAGCCTCCAGTTCAGTGCAAGAAACTGTGGAAATGTGTGGCCCTCTGAGCTGATGACTGTAATACTGAGGGTCTGACATGAGTGGCAAGAGGGAAAAACTGAGAAGCGGCCTTGTTCATGCAGTTAATGGGGAGTTGGTATCTCTCAAGCCATGTGATTAAGGAAATGCTGCTGCCTAACCGAAGGAGGAAAAGGCCGTAGCAGGCGTCCATAGAGTAATCTGCCTTACCAGACTTCCCTTTTCTAATTCAAGCCAAATGCTCAGCCTTACCCCCACCCCCAACCCTACCCCCAAGCCCGGAGAGTACACTGACCACACACCATCTTGAGTCAAGGAGAAGCACTTGGAGGGTTATGGACCCTTTTGGCTCTGACTTTTGAAATTAGTGAGGCTTTTTTTTTTTTTTTTGAGATGAGTCTCGCTCTGTTGCCCAGGCTAGAGTGCAGTGGCGTGATCTCAGTTCACTGCAACCTCCACCTCCTGGGTTCAAGCAGTTCTTCTGCCTTGGCCTCCTGAGTAGCTGGGATTACAGGCACGCACCACCACACCAGGCTAATTTTTGTATTTTTAGTAGAGATGGGGTTTCACCATGTTGACCAGGCTGGTCTTGAACTCCTGATCTCAGGTAATCCACCCTCCTTGGCCTCCCAAAATGCTGGGATTACAGGCGTGAGCCACCGTGCCTGGCCCAGTGAGGCTTCTTAAATGTCTCTTTTTGTCCATTACTGGCATCCTCATGACCAGGAGAGAGGCAAATAGTCCTCATTAAAGGTCTGCTTATATGGTGACAAGTTCACAAACAATATAGAGAATAAGAATGATAGCTAACACAGAGTGCCATGCAGTATTTTAAGCAATTGACATGTATTATTTTATTTAATCCTCACAAGTCTATGAGGTGAATACTAATATTATTCCCATTTTACTTTTATTTTATTTTATTTACTTTTTTAGACGGAGTTTCGCTCTTGTTGACTAGGATGGAGTGCAATGGCGTGATCTCTGCTCACTGCAACCTCCACCTCCTGGGTTCAACCGATTCTCCTGCCTTAGCCTCCCAAGTAGCTGGGATTACAGGGTGCGCCACCACGCCTGGCTAATTTTTGTATTTTTAGTAGAGATGGGGTTTCACCACGTTGGCCAGGCTGTTCTGAAACTCCTGACCTCAGGTGATACGCCCACATTGGCCTCCCAAATTGCTGGGATTATAAGCGTCAGCCACCACTCCCAGCCTCCCATTTTAGAGATGAGCAAATTGAGGCTTAGAGAGGTAGGCCGGGCGCGGTGGCTCAAGCCTGTAATCCCAGCACTTTGGGAGGCCGAGGCGGGCAGATCACAAGGTCAGGAGATCAAGACCATCCTGGCTAACACGGTGAAACCCCGTCTCTACTAAAAAGTACAAAAAACTAGCCGGCGAAGTGGCGGGCGCCTGTAGTCCCAGCTACTCGGGAGGCTGAGGCAGGAGAATGGCGTGAACCGGGAGGTGGAGCTTGCAGTGAGCTGAGATCCGGCCACTGCACTCCAGCTGGGGCAACAGAGCGAGACTCCGTCTCAAAAAAAAAAAAAAAAAAGAGGCTTAGAGAGGTTAAGAAGCTTCAAGTGGGTCATGCTTGGTATGAGATAGAGCCAGTATTTAAACTAAGGCAGACTGGCTCCAGAACCTTCTCTCCTAACCATTATACTACATTGCCTTCTGGACACAGGGCATTGGCTGGAGCACTCAGCTGAAGCCTGCCGTCTGTTCAGCTTCCTGGTGTCATCAGGGCTGGCCCTACAAGTGGGTGAGGCAGATTTCAAGAAGTAGGGTTTTGGCATTCTGCCTTCTATGGCGGAGTTCTCATCATTTGTCTGTTATATATTTACGTCAAGCCTGTTACATACCCTTATGTCCCTCATATACCACTGGTGAGAATGTGATTCAGGCTGGACATGGTGGCTCACGCCTGTAATCCTAGCTGTTTGGGAGGCTGAGGTGAGTGGATGACCTGAGGTCAGGGGTTCGAGACCAGCATGGCCAACTGGTGAAACCCCGTCTCTACTAAAAATACAAAAAAATTAGCCAGGCGTTTTGGTGCGTACCTGTAATCCCAGCTACTCCGGAGGCTGAGACAGGAGAATCACTTGAACTGAGATCACAACATTGCACTCAAGCCTGGGTGACAGAGCAAGACTCCATCTCAAAAAAAGAAGAATGTGATTCAGTGCAATGTCTGGAAATTCTTTTGGAAGTATGTAGAAAAAGCTCTAGAAATATCCACGCTACTTGACCAAGGGTGTTTTCACAAGGAGATAACTAAAAACGCAGACTAAACTTCGTGCACAATGGTATTCCACTCAGGGCTCTTCCTTACAATTAAAAGTTTGGAAAAATGTCAGTTTTTTAGTTTTCAGAGTTGAAAGGAACAGACTCACATTTTCCCACAGAAACACCAATTCATTATAAGTTATCAATTATCTATTGCTGTGTGACAAATTATTTTAATACCTAGTAGCTTAAAACAACAGTTTGTTATGTCTCATGATTCTGTAGGTTGGCAGGGTGGCTCTTCTGTAGGTTTGGCATGGGCTCATTCATGTGATTGCAGTCGGCTAGAAGATTGACTGGGGAAAGATGGCTTCACTCAAATATCAAAGGCGTTGGTGCTGGCTGTTGAGTGGTGTAACTTGGTTCTCCTTTACAGGGCCTGTCTTACTCAGGGAGTTGACCCAGTTTCTTATCAGCATGGTGGTCTCAAGGTAGGTTTCTGAGAGAAGAAAGGTGAAAACTGAATAGGCTCTCAAGGTTTAGTCTCTGAGGTTGCACAGTGCTACTTTCAATACCTTCTATTGGTCAAAACAAGTCACATGGCTAACTTAGATTCAAGGGAGTGGAGAAACAGATGTTACTTTTTGCTGGGAGGCGTGGCAACATCTCATTGCAAGTGTAATGGCTAGGTAGTAGGGAGATGCTATACTGACTGAAGTCAGACACAACAGGTTACATACTATATGATTCAATTTATACATAATGACCAGAATAGGCAAATCTATACAGGCAGAAATTAGATTAGTTGTTGTCAGGGCCTGGGGAAAGGGGTGTTGTGACTGCTAATGGACAAGGGGTTTCTTGTTGCTGTGTAAAAATGTTCTAACATTAAACAATGGGGATAGTTGCACAACTTTGTGAATATACTAAAAACCGCTGAATTGTTTATTAAAAGGGTGAATTTTATGGTATATGAGTTGTTTCTCAATTAAAAAAAGAATATTAAAGACTCAATAATATTAAAACAAACAACCCAGTTAATAAATGGCTAAGAATTTGAAGAGACACTTCATTAAAGAAGATATATTGATGATAAACAAGCACATGGAAAGAAGTTCAGCATCATTAGTTATTAGGGAAATTTACATGAAACCCACAGTGAAATGCCACTACACTCCTGTTATAATAGATAACATTTAAAACAATAATGGGCTGGGTGTGGTGGCTTACACCTGTAATCCCAGTACTTTGGGAGGCTGAGGTAGGTGGATCATGAGGTAAGGAGTTCGAGACCAGCCTGGCCAATATGGTGAAACCCCATCTCTACTAAAAAGACAAAAATTAGCCAGGTGTGGTGGTGCATGCCTGTAGTCCCAGCTACTAAGGAGGCTGAGGCAGAAGAATCCCTTGAACCCTGGAGGCGGAGGTTGTAGTGAGCTGAGATCGCACCACTGCACTCCAACCTGGGTGACAGAGCGAGACTCCATCTCAAAAAAAAGGAAAAAAACCCCCAAAAAACCCCAAAAACAATAATGACAGTGCCAAATGCTGGTGAGGATGAGGAGCAACTGGAACTCTCCATAATTTGATCATGGGAATGCAAAATGATATAGCCACAATGGAATATAGTTTGTTAGTTTCTGATAAGATTAAGCATGTACTTTCTATAGGACCCAGCAATATCATTCCTGGTTATTTAACACAGAGAAATGAAATTTTATGTTCACACAAAAACCTGTTCGTTAATAAACTTGGGCTTATTCATAATTGATAAAAACTAAAAACAACCCAAAATGTCTCTCAGTGGGTGAGTGTTTATACGAATTGAGGTACATCAGTATAATAGAACACTATTCAGCAATGAAAAAGAAATGAAGTACTGATACATGCAAAAACCTGGAGGACACTAGGAATGGTGGCTCACACCTGTAATCCCAGCACTTTGGGAGGCTGAAGTGGATGGATCACTTGAGGTCAGGAGTTCGAGATCAGCCTGGCCATCATGGTGAAACCCCGACTCTACTAGAAATACAAAAATTAGGTCTGGGTGCATTGGCTCATGCCTGTAATTCCAGCACATTGGGAGGCTGAGGTGGGTGGATCACCTGAGGTCAGGAGTTCGAGACCAGCCTGACCAACACGGTGAAACCCCGTCTCTACTAAATACAAAGAATTAGTGGGGGTGGTGGCGCATGCCTATAATCCCAGCTACTTGGGAGGCTGAGGTAGGAGAATCGCTTTAACCCGGGAGGTAGAGGTTGCAGTGACCCGAGATTGTGCCATTGCACTGCAGCCTGGGCAACAAGCGTGAAACTCCGTCTCAGAAAAAATAAATAAATAAAATAAAATAAAAATACAAAAATTATCCGGGCGAGGTGGTGGGCACCTATAATCCCAGCTACTCCGGAGGCTGAGGTGGGAGAATTGCTTAAACCTGTGAGGTGGAGGTTGTAGTGAGCCGAGATCACACCACTGCACTCCAGCCTGGGCGACACAGTGAGATTCCGTCTCAAAAAAAAAAAAAAAAAAAAATCTGGAGGGATCTCAAATATATTAAGCTAAATGAAGAAACCCAGACACAAAAATCTACATACTCTATGATTCTATTTATATGACAGTCTGGAAACGGCAAAAATACCGGGCAGTAAACAGATAAGTACTTGTCAAAGGCTGGGAATGGGGGAGGGGTTGATTAGAATGGGGTCTGAGGGTATTTTTGGGGTTTTGAGACTCTTCTATGTTTCAATTATAGTAGTAATTTCATGACTGTATGAATTTCTCAGACTCACAGAACTGTACACTAAAAAGAGTGAATTTTACTGTATATAAATTTACCTTTAAAAGGGAAAAAAACAGACTCTAAGTAGTATTAAAAAAGGAAGCATATATTGGAACAGTGCTTCAGGTCTTCACTTCTTCTTGTCTACCAGAGTGGTGTCTGCAAATCCACTTCACCTAGACCCAGGACAGTGTGTGCCACGTGGAAGATGGTATGACCTATTAGATAGATGCAGGGGAAGGGGGAGGTTTTTAGAAAACTTCTGCTCATCTTAAAATGATCAGAGAAATATAGACCAGAAGAAAGAACGCCCAGCAGAGGGAAAATCATAAGATCAGACAAGAGAGACTTAGCGAACCAGTTACCTGGCAGCCAGGCATAGTGGCTCATGCCTGTAATCCCAGCACTTTGGGAGGCCGAGATGGGCAGATCACCTTAGGTTGGGAGTTCAAGACCAACCTGACCAACATGGAGAAACCCCATTCCTACTAAAAACACAAAATTAGCTGGGTGTGGTGGCGCATGCCTGTAATCCCAGCTACTCGGGAGGCTGAGGCAGGAGAATCGTTTGAACCTGGGAGGTGGAGGTTGCGGTGAGCCGAGATTGCACCATTGTACTCTAGCCTGGGCAAGCAGAGCGAAACTCCGACTCAAAAAAAAAAAAAAATCAGCTACCTGGCAATAACCATACTCACCAACTTTGGCCAGTATATCACATTCAGAGACAATAGGTAGTGGAGATGAGGGCAGACAGGTGATGGTCACAGGGGTGATGGTCACAGGGCTGGAAATTGTTCCCCCGAAGATTGGCATGGTTCGCCTTCCATAATCCTTCTTCCAATCATTGAGTGAGGCCAGGAGAAAGAGGTCACTGACCTTAAGTAACAGCTTCTATCTTAGCCTTTAGTTTTGTAAACAAAGAGATTTTCTTTCAGCCAATGATGATGAAGGCCACAGTTGTTACGTCTTCCTCAAAGAGACAACTGCAGGGTAGTAGGCAGAGTAAGCAGTTGCTGGGCCAAAACCGTGTGGCTTCCTTCCTATGTCCTGGGGGTGCCCTTACTAGAGAGTGCCCAAGAACTGCATGGTAAACACTGCTCCCTACTCAGGGCCTCACCTGGATTTGGGAGTGAATGTGTTTCTTTTTTTCTCCCAGTAATATTAGAGAGTATAACATTTTGGCCAGGCACAGTGGCTCACGTCTGTAATCACAGCACTTTGGGAGGCCAAGGCAGGTGGATCACCTGAGGTAAGGAGTTGGAGACCAGCCTGACTGACATGGAGAAACCCCGTCTCTATTAAAAATACAAAATCAGCCAGGCATGGTGTCACACACCTGTGATCCCAGCTACTTGGGAGGCTGAGGCAGGAGAGTCGCTCGAACCTGGAAGGTGGAGGTTGCAATGAGCCAAGATCATGCCACTGCACTCCAGCCTGGTATCAGAGTGAGATTCGGTCTCAAAAAAGAAAGAAAAGAAAAAAATAGAGTATGACATTTAAAAAAAGTCTTGTTATATCCTTAGAACAGCCCACTTTACTTGTGCACAGAGAAAAGGACTTTATGAAGCAAAACCTGCCCAGGCAGTATAGCAAGACCGGAGTAGACAAAAATGGTCTTTAATATGGAATCCTTTTTTTTTAAAATCAAGAATCTTTACTATTTTAAAATTCAAGAATCTATTAAAATTACAGTTCAAAATTAGGTTTCACAAAGGAATGTATTTCCATTTGTTTTAATTTTTCCACAAGGACCTCAAATTATGCAGTCAATTTTGTTAATTTTAGAGTACATTACAAGATAGATAATTAATAGTAACCTAGAAATTTTTTTTTAAAAGATTCCAGCAATTGTTGTATATTGAAATATATTATAGTAGGAAATTTAAACCAAAGTAACAAGCATTTGTTGGTGGGTTTTCTTTGTTTGCATGATCTATCTCATTTGGGATTTTTGAAGGACAATATAAGCCGCTTTTCAAATATCTCTTTCAATGATAAAGTCCAGTTTCCCTTGCATAGAGAATTTCTCTCTGGACTCCCACTTCTGGAATGGGGGACTAGGTGATTTGGCCCAAGTACATGACTTTAGTGCAAGTAGAAAAGTTGGCTGAAATAGACAAAGTCTGTGTGAAGGCATTCGAGAGCTAACTAGATCTTCCTGCCCAGGATCTAGGAGAAGAAGGTAGCCCAGTAGTTGCTTTTCCCTTGGGCATTTATCCTACTTCCAGCAGAGAAGCTGAGAAGTGCAAAGGCCGAGTAGCACTTTTCACAGGCTGGTGACGCTAAGGAACCTGTCCAGGAAACAGGGGAGGTTTGAGTCTTTACCCCCAAGGACATCTACATCTTTTTTTTTTTTTTGAGATGGAATCTTGCTCTGCCACCCAGGCTGGAGTGCAGTGGCGTGATCTCAGCTCACTGCAAGCTCCGCCTCCCGGGTTCACGCCATTCTCCTGCCTCAGCCTCCTGAGTAGCTGGGACTACAGGCGCCCGCCATCTCGCCAGGCTAACTTTTTGTATTTTTAGTAGAGACGGGGTTTCACCGTGTTAGCCAGAATGGTCTCGATCTCCTGACTTCGTGATCCGCCCACCTCGGGCTCCCAAAGTGCTGGGATTACAGGCTTGAGCCACCGAGTCCGGCCAAGATCTACATCTTATGACCAGAAATAGATTTTCCCAAGGGGCTACAGCTCAGCCTGGAATCATCTCAATCACTGAACTTGGATTAAGCAAATCCCAGTGTGTTAGTGCTGCTGTCCTTTCCAAACTGCTGGCGTGCCCAGACACCATACTGAAGCAAGCATAACTCTCTGGAGGAAGAGAACATCCATACATCAAATTACTTCTACAATGTTGCAAATACAACGTCCAGCATCCAATGAGAAATAATGAGACACAAAAGAAGGAAAGATGCCATAAATAAAAAACAGTAGAAGTTACAGAAAATAGAAAAAGACTCACACTGGCTACAAATATTAGAATTATGAGACACATATTTTAATTATTCTTCCTATGTTCATGGAGATAAAAGGAAAAATTATGAATTTTGGGAGAAAACTGGCAGCTATTAAAAAGAACCAAATAGGCTGAGCGTGGTAGTTCATGCCTGTAATCCCAGCATTTTAGGAGGCCGAGGTGGGAGGATCACTTGAGCCCAGTAGTTTGAGATCAGCCTGGGCAACATAGTGAGACCTTGTGTCTGCTAAAAATTTAAAAATGATTAGCCAGGTGTGGTGGCATGTGCCCATAGTCCCGGCTACCTGGGAGGCGGAAGCAGAAGGATCACTTGAGCTGGAGAAGTCGACGCTGCACTGAGCCGAGATTGCACCACTGCACTCCCCTGGGCTATTAGCTCTATTGAACGCAACTCTGTCTCAAGAGAAATGAAAAATAAAAATAAAAATTGTGGACCTGAAAAAATACAGTAACCAAAATTAAGAATGCAATGGCTGGATTTGATAGTAGATTAGTCAAATTTGCAGGGAGAATCAGTAAACTGGAACAAGGATCAGTAAACTAACACCTATGGGCCAAATCTGTCTCATGGCCTCTTTTATTTATTGATGTTTTTTGAGAGAGAGTCTTGTTGCATCGCCTAGGCTGGAGTGCAGTGGTGCCATGTCGGCTCACTGCAACCTCTGCCTCCTGGGTTCAAGCGATTTTCCTGCCTCAGCCCCCCGAGTAGCTGGGAGTACAGGCGCGCATACCACACCTGGCTAATTTTTGTATTTTTAGTAGAGACAGGGTTTCACTTTGTTGGCCAGGCTGCTCTTGAACTCCTGACCTCGTGATCTGCCTGCCTCGGCCTCCCAAAGTGCTGGGATTATAGGCGTGAGCTGCTGCGCCTGGCCTCATGGCCTGTTTTTGTCTGACCCACATTTTTATTTTATTGTTTGTTTATTTATTTATTTATTTAGACGGAGTCTCACAATGTTGCCCTGGCTGCAGTACAATGGTATAATCTCGGCTCCTGCAACCTCCGCCTCCTGGGTTCAAGTGATTCTCCTGCCTCAGCCTCCCGAGTAGCTGGGATTACAGGCACCTGCCAGTACGCCCAGCTCATTTTTGTATTTTTAGTAGAGATGAGGTTTCACTATATTGGCCAGGCTGGACATTTTTATTTTTATTTTATTTTATTTTTTGAGACAGAGCCTCGTTCTGTCACCCAGGCTGGAGTGCAGCGGCAGATCTCAACTCACTGCAACCTCCGCCTCCCAAAGAGATTCAAGAGATTCTCTTGCCTCAGCCACCCACGTAGCTGGGATTACAGGAGCCCACCACCAAGCCCAGCTGATTTTTGTATTTTTAGTAGAGAGGGGGTTTCACCCTGTTGGCCAGGCTGGTCTTGAACTCCTGACCTCATGATCTGGCCACCTGGGCCTCCTAAAGTGTTGGGATTACAGGCGTGAGCCACCGCATCTGGTCCACATTTAAATTTAAATTTAATTTAATTTTTTGAGAACAGAGTCTTGCTCTGTCACCCAGGCTGGAGTGCAGTGGAGGATCTCGACTGACTGCAACCTCCGCCTCCCGGGTTCAACAGATTCTCCTGCCTCAGCCTTCCAAGTAGCTGGGGTTACAGGCGCCCACCACCATGCCCAGCTAATTTTTGTATTTTTAGTAGAGACAGGACTTCACCATGTTGGCCAGGCTGGTTTTGAACTCCTGACCTCAAGTGATCTGTCTGCCTTGGCCTCTCAAAGTGCTGGGATTACAGGCGTGAGCCACATGCCCAGCCTTGACCCACATTTTTAAAGGGTTAAAAAAAATATGTGACAGAGACTATGTTTGACCTACAAAGCCTAAAATATTGACTATCAGGCCCTTTGGAGAAAAAGTTTGCCAGCCCCTGAGCTAGAGGACAGGTCAGCAGAACATGTAGAGGTCTGTAAATAGAGGAGCCAAAAAGATGCCTGAGAAGGCATCCATCCCCAGCCAGGACTGTGCCGAGCTTTTCTGATTCTGTTACTCCAGTCCTCCAGCTGAACCCTCTCAGGAGGGTTTTGACCATTCATTTATTCATTCACCCAGGTATGTAATACATATCTAGTCAATTCTGTTTCAGTGCTTAAGAGCATAGACTTTATGGTTAGACCTGGGTTTAAATCCAAACTTAGCCTCCTCATAGAGAGAGAAGGGAGATAATAACAGGGCTTGGCTGACTAGTAGTCATGAGGATCCAAAGAGATCATGCATACCAGGCACTCAACAGTGTTTGTATATAGCAAAGACACAGTACATACCAGGTGCTATTGTTAGCAAAGGATGTACTCAGCATGGACATACAGTGTGGAATAATAGCCACTGGAAGCCCGGGCACGGTGGCGCACACCTGTAATACCTGCTACTCAGGAGGCTGAGGCAGGATAATTGCTTGAAACCAGGAGGTGGTGGTTGCAGTGAACCGAGATCCTGCCACTGCACTCCAGCCTAGGCAGCAGAGCGAGATTCTGTCTCAAAACAACAAACCAAAAAAACAAAAAACAACAAAAAAGAGTATGCTCAGGCATGATGACTATGCCTCAAGCTGGCTGTAAGTCCCACAAGGACATCTTGGTGGCTGTGGTGGGGGTGCAGTGGAATGGATGAAGATAGAGCAGGCAAGAAAGCGGGGTCAGGACCACCCTGAGCATAGGAGTTGAGGGCCCAGAGCAAACTTTTATACCGTTCTCCTTCCCATAGACATTTGCCTGCATGGGAAATCCAGTTAAAAGTGAATATGACAAGCAAAGCTTGTTTATAATAGTTAAAGACTGGAAACCACCTAAATCCCCACATTTGGGGAATGGTTGAGTGGAATTAGTTGCTGATATGGTAGGTGTAAAACATATAATGTAAAACTGTGTGAAGTATCTCAACACAATTTTCAGAAAAGGAAAATCAGAACTCATCTAAATATGGAATAAACATATATAAAAGATTTCTTCAATGTATTAGTGAGGGCATCAGTGACACGATAAAGTTGGTTCAAACAGCATTTAATGAACTGGCTATTTACAGGCATTAATAGAAAAGAGTGTTCAAATAAGGGGCTAGGTAAAATACAAAACTGATTTATGAGTCATAGAGCAATAAAACCATAACCTTTGGGGTTATCTTTTCTACCAGAGAGAAATTATCTACAAGTTAACATATAACTTCACAGTATCTGAGCTCGAATCAAAAAGTAAATAGCAAAGTCAAACATGGATACAGTCTTCTAGAGAATTAAATAATTCTGTTATCTAATGTTCCCAGTATGACATTGAAAGGATATGCTGCCTTCCCTTTGCCTTATTTGCAATGTTTGGGATATATTTTTTAACACATAGTTGCCAACTATATAAAATTTGTTGTATGTCAAAGCATTAGTCAGGGTTCTCCCAGGAACTGATGTCACACCAAAGGACTTAGCTGAAGAGCATTTAATAAACAGACTGCTTCGAAGGTGTGAGGAGGGTTAAAGAGACCCAAAAAGAGATGTTGGAGTCTTCAGAGCCTAGTAACAGTGGGAAACGCTTACTATCTCTAGATCTGAAGCACCAAGCAGGGGCTGAAAGGATGCAGATAAATACCAAATTTCTCTTTCCTTCTGACCTCTGGTCTGCTAGTGCTTCCTAGAGGCCCAACACGACTGGATGCCAGAGGGATCCATTAATGTCATTTGTGGAGGTTAGCCTCTTTGGGCACAGAACAAGACCAAGAGGTGAGCAATGAGAGGCAGAGGCCGGGCGCGGTGGCTCACACCCATAATCCTAACACTTTGGGAAGCCGAGGCAGTTGGATCACCTGAGATCAGGAGTTCAAGACCAGACTGGCCAATATGATGAAACCCCGTCTCTACTAAAAATACAAAAATTGGCTGGGCTTGGTGGCACATGCCTGTAATCCCAGCTACTTGGCAGGCTGAAGCAGGATAATCATTTGAACCCGGGAGGCTGAGGTTGCAGTGAGCCGACATTGCGCCATTGCATTCCAGCCTGGGAGACAGAGACTCTGTTTCAAAAAAAGAAATGAGGCCGGGCGCGGTGGCTCAAGCCTGTAATCCCAGCACTTTGGGAGGCCAAGACGGGCGGATCACCAGGTCAGGAGATCGAGATCATCCTGGCTAATACGGTGAAACCCCATCTCTACTAAAAAATACAAAAAACTAGCTGGGCGAGGTGGCGGGCGCCTGTAGTCCCAGCTACTCCGGAGGCTGAGGCAGGAGAACGGCGTAAACCCGGGAGGCGGAGCTTGCAGTGAGCTGAGATTGCGCCACTGCACTCCAGCCTGGGTAATAGAGTGAGACTCTGTCTCAAAAAAAAAAAAAAAAAAAAAAAAAAAAAGAAATGAGAGGCAGACAGTGGACAATCAACTCAGTCAATACGACAGGTATCGTTTTGAGTAGAACTGTGTTCCCTGCCAAGAGATATGTTGGAGTCCTAACCTCCAGTGCCTCAGAACATGATCTTATTTTCAGATAGGGTCTTTACAGAGGCAATGCAGCTAAAATGAGATCACTGGGGCAGGCCTAAACCAATATGACTGGTGTCCTTATAAAAAGGGAAATTTTGGCTGAGCGTGGTGGCTCACACCTGTAATCCCAGCACTTTGGGAGGCCCAGGCGGGCAGATCACTTGAGGCCAGGAGTTCGAGGCGAAACCTCATCTCTACTAAAAACACAAAAATTAGCTGGGCGTGGTGGCGGGCACCTGTAATCCCAGCTACTCAGAAGGCTGAGGCCGGAGAATTGCTTGAACCCAGGAGGTGGAGGTTGCAGTGAGCTGAGGTTGCACCGCTGCATTCCAGCCTGGGCAACAAAGGGAGACTATGTCTCAAATAATAATAAGTAAGTAAATAAATAAATAAAAGGGGGAAATTTGGACACAGAGACAGACATGGATAGAAAGATGATGATGTGATGAGGTGCACACAGGAAGGAGATGGCGATCCACTAGCTCAGGAGAGAGGCCTGGAACAGATCCTTTCCCCACAGCTCTCAGGAGGAATCAACTCTGCCATCACATTGATTTTGGACTTTCAGCCTCAGAATGATGTGACAATACATTTCTGTTTGTTTAAGCCACTTGCTTTGTGGCATGTTGTTACAGCGGCCTTAGCAAACTGATACAGGTATGTAGAAAATGTACACAGAAAGAAGAATTTACACCAAAATATTAAGTGTTACTTCTGTGAAGTGGTATAAGGGGGATTTCTATTTTGTGTTTTTCTTTATTTCCTAGTTCACATACTTTTACATCAGAATAAATGAACATATCGTTTTGTTAAAAGGAACCTCAAGGCAGTAGTAAAAGGAAGTCACTCTTGGGCAACCTGAGAGATGTGTATGGCAGGAGAGAGGCAAGCTCACTCATACAACAGAGGGACTGTGGGCAAATTATCTGTATCCCAAGAGGGATGTTTCTTGCCTGAGACTGAATCCCAGGCTTTCTCTTCCTTACATGTCACAGGTCTGGCTTTTTTCTCCTCTCTAAAGCTGATGTCTTATTGGTAGGTCCCTAGGGACTCGATTCCCCATCCTCACCCCCGAAGATTGAAGAGGAGGCCAAGTTAGCACATAAGGCCACTTTATTTAAGAGTGTGTTGGCCAGGCGTGGTGGGTCACACCTGTAATCCCAGCACTTTGGAGGCTGAGGCAGGTGGATCACAAGGTCAAGAGATTGAGACCATCCTGGCCAACATGGTGAAACCCTGTCTCTACTAAAAATACAAAAATTAGCTGGGTGTGGTGACGTGTGCCTGTAGTCCCAGCTACTTGGGAGGCTGAGGCAGGAGAATCCCTTGAACCCGGGAGACAGAGGTTGCAGTGAGCCGAGATTGTGCCATTGCACTCCAGCCATGGCGACAAGACTGAAACTCTGTCTCAAAAAAAAAAAAAAAAAAAGTAAATTACCCAGTCTGTGATATTCTGTTATACCAGTAGAAAATGAACTAAGACTACCTAATCCATAGGTTCCTGGCTCGTTTCTTAGAAAAATAACTGAAAACTCAACTGGAACTCAGCCTATTGTTTTTGTTCCTCAGGCTGAAATTTGCCATTTCTTTCTCCTCTTTCGTCATGTTAGACTTAGGTACTCTTAGTCTTAGACAAATCCTAGTAGATCCTTCCGGCTGTCCCTCTGTCCCCCACTGATCTATGCCCACTCTGCTTCTTTTTCCTCCCTCTCTGAGACTGTGATTTCCTGGAAGCAGGGAGACACAGCTTGTCCTCACTTGTTTGACACTAGCAGGTAATAACCAGATGTTTCTTCAAGTCTGAAATATGACTTGGGTGACCTCTGGAAATGGGGATGAGCAAGGAGATAAGAGTTGGATCTCAGGAAATTGCGTGATGACTTAGCATTTTTTTTTTGAGATGGAGTCTTGCTCTTGTTGCCCAGGCTGGAGTGCAATGGCATGATCTCGGCTCACTGCAACCTCGGCCTCCCGGGTTCAAGTGATTCTCCTGCCTCAGCCTCCCAAGTAGCTGGGATTACAGGTGGGCACCACCACACCCAGCTAAGTTTTGTATTTTTGAAAGAGACGGGGTTTCACCATGTTGGCCAGGCTGGTCTCGAACTCCTGACCTCAGCTGATCCACCCGCCTCAGCCTCCCAAAGTGCTGGGATTACAGATGTGAGCCACCATGCCTGGCTTGACTTAGCACTATTTTATTTTATTTTATTTTGAGATGGAGCATCACTCTGTCACCCAGGCTGGAGTGCAGTGGTACCATCTCGGCTCACTGCAACCTCTACCTTCTGGGTTCCAGCGATTCTCCTGCCTCAGTCTCCTGAGTAGCTGGGATTACAGGAGTCTGACACCATGCCTGACTAATTTTGTATTTTTAGTTGAGACGGGGTTTCACCATATTGGCCAGGCTGGTCTTGAACTCCTGGCCTCAAGTGATCCACCCGCCTCAGCCTCCCAAAGTGCTGGGATTACAGGCGTGAGCCACCATGCCCGGCCAGCATTTTTTTAATAAGCAAAAAGGAAATGCCCTCAGCCTGTTAGCTAAGGAATCCCATGGGTTTCAATGAGAGAAAAGATCTGTAAACAAATCTGAAAATCAAATACCTCTTGCTTACAAACAGTGCATCCCCTTATCCTTTCCCACTGCTTGAACCCAGTGCCTTCCCTTTTCCCATGAACAGGAACAGAATAAGGACCAAATAAAGGTCATTTTTACCACCGTACAAACCTTGGTTTCTATGGTGACTGTATTTTTTTTTCCTCTTCAAAGACTGAAGGTATGTTTTTCTTGACTTCAGTGATTTTTCATTTTGTTTTTCATAGTGAAATTCTCTCTGTTCTGCTTTCTTTCCCATAGGGGTAGTCCACAACACTTGCCTGCTGGAGGGGGTATGAGGTGTTAAGTGGCACTAAGGTATAATTTCCAAAAAGGTAAAATCATGACTCTTATGCATATGTAAAATGAACATATGCCAAAGATTTTGTTTAGCTCATTAATTTATTCACGAACCAGTAGAATATTAAGACTGGTTTGAAGCGTATGTGAAGATCTAAGCATACACAGGCAGTTTAATAAAGGAATATGAGGATAAAATGGCTGAATTAGATACGAAACTTTTCTACAGGGAAAAAAACCTATAACCTTTGGAATTATTTATTTATTTATTTATTTATTTATTTATTTATTTGAGATGGAGTCTCACTCTGTCGCCAGGCTGGAGTACAACGGCGCAATTTCGGCTCACTGCAACCTCCGTCTCCCGGGTTCAAGCAATTCTCCTGCCTCAGCCTTCTGAGTAGCTGGGACTATAGGCACGTGCCACCACGCCCAGCTAATTTTTGTATTGTTAGTAGAGACGGGGTTTCACCATGTTGGCCAGGATGGTCTGAATCTCTTGATCTTGTGATCTGCCTGCCTGGGACTCCCAAAGTGCTGGGATTACAGGAGTGAGCCAATGTGCTCAGCTATCTTTTTATTTTTTTTTTCGAGACAGAGTCTTGCTCTGTTGCCCAGGCTGAAGTGCAGTGGTGCAATCTCAGCTCACTGCAACCTCCGCCTCCTGGGTTCAAGCAATTCTCTGCCTCAACCTCCCGAGTAGCCAGAATTACAGGCGCCCCCCTACCCTGCTGGGTAATTTTTGTATTTTTAGTAGAGAGGGGGTTTCACCATGTTGGCCAGGCTGGCCTCTAACTCCTTACCTCAGGTGATCCACCCGCCTCGGCCTCCCAAAGTGCTGGGATTACTGGTGTGAGCCACCATGCCTGGCCTAGAATTCTTTTTTCTACTGGACAGAAATGATTTGCATCTCTACTGGACAAAATTCTTTAAGTTTTTATGTAACTCTGCTAAGTCTCTGACCTTTAACCAATGATAGAGTGAGCAAACAAGGTACATTGCCCTAAATAATCCTTGGGTGAGCTTTCTTCTCCAGGCAATATTGAAAGGATGTTACACCTATCTTTTGCTTTGTCTCCAAGTTTTGTATCTACTTTTTAAATAATGAATGGATGAAGGATGTATATCATTTTGGGGGGATATAAATTGAGACCTTTTTAAGGGAAGATGCAAGGTTTGTACTTAAGACTGGTTTTTAAATAGCCTTAAGTGCATCAGATACTCTGGGGAGTTCACCCAACAGCAACTCTAAAGTGAATTTTAAAAATCCTTTTCTTTTTTTTTTTTTGCATCTGCATCGTTTTACAGTAAACCATAGCCATGTCAAAAAAATGACGAAATTATGATTGGTGCTAATAAACAGAAGGATTTAATTGCATGATAAACTTAGAGTATGTTGGAAGTTAATAAAGCATGTTTGCACACTAATAAAAATATTTAGGGTATGAGATAATGATTTTATGGAACAAAATAAAATAGCCATAAACAAATTGCTGAGCTATCTGAATCATAGAAAATAACATTTAAAATCATTGAGCAAGTTGAAAACATGTATGCTTTTTATATCTACTTATTCTATGTTCAAAAGGTCAGGTATTTGGAAAACATGGAAACAAGATGTACAGTTTATTTTGCATTAAAAAGTCCTTTAGGCCGGGCACTGTGGCTCATGCCTATAATCCCAGCACTTTGGGAGACCAAGGAGGGCGGATCACTTGAGATCAGGAGTTCGAGACTAGCCTGACCAACATGGTGAAACTCTGCCTCTACTAAAAATACAAAAAATTAGCCGGGTGTGATGGTGCATGCTTGTAATCCCAGCTATTTGGGAGGCTGAGGCAGGATAATTGCTTGAACTGGGAGGTGGAGGTTGCAGTGACCCGAGATAGCACCACTGCCCTCCAGCCTGAGTGACAAGAACAAAACTCTGTCTCAAAAAAAAAAAAAAAAAAAAAACTTTAAGCTCTTTTAGAAGACCTACAATAATGAAGAACCTGTAATAAGCTCACAAAAAGCTCTTCTAATGAATTAGTCAATTTATACTCTTCAGAATTCCCCATAAGAACATCGTTCTATCTTTTTTCCTGCAAAGCTTAGCTCTCTCCTCTCTTGACAACCTCTCCAAGATATTTTAGATTTCTTTTAAGAGAAAATTTCATTTATTAGAGACACAGTTGTGCTAAATTAAAACCAATCATCATAATAATTTTCTCTGCTTTAATATATAGTGGCTGCTTCAACGAGGATCATGCACCCTAGCTTCCATTTTTGTAATGAAAAATAGCCTGTATTATGAATGCTGTGATTTGATTTCAGAGGTTTATCTTTATCCTACAGTTTAGATGCTGTTACAGTGCACCCTATGTTAAATCTTCTAAGAATAAAATAGTAACCGAATGATATATATTTCTATTTCAAATTTCTATTACCACCTTTCTCTTTCACAAAACCCTTACTATCATAATCAGTGGGATTTTAATAGATCTTATCTAGAAATTGACTTATTTGACTAGCAAGACATAAATGAGCAGGAGACTTTATCTGTCTGACTGCCACATCCATATATATCCTACAGCAGTTTAATGTATTTGTCCAAATGGCAATACCAATATTTATCAAGCCCTTAATGTGTGGCAGTCACAGTTCTAGGGACGGAATGGTGAACAAGACAAAGTCCCTTACCAAGGAAGAATATGTTTCAGTAGAAAAAAAGGATCATAAATAAGAAAACAATTTAATGTAAAGTAGTGCCTATAAATAAGTGGATAGAGCATACTTTTTTTTTTCTGTAGTTACATCTAATATATTAGTAGTGCCAACTGAAGAATGAGAGGCAGGAATTTTGCTCTACTGCGGGGAAAGACATTGCTGGGCTGGATAACCAAATGTAGAATCAAGGCAAGAAACAACTGTGAGGTTTCCTCCTTCTTTAGCCTGGATCCTGGTTCAAACTCATCTTTCCCTATCAAACTGAACTCTCAGAAAACTGTCAGACGAGCCCATTTCTGTTGACGTACCAGTGGCTAGAAACACCACATTTGCGTGCCTTCCAGCAAGGTTTTCATTGTACAGAAGATAGAGCCTGAGGTTTATTTTTGTGGAAACCCAGGCTGCTAAGTGACCACTCAGGCTCTCTTTGCTGTCAGTCTAATCCAGATCGATTATGTCACGAACTCTGCCCAATCTCAACCACTATTCTGCCTTGTGAGACGAGACTCTTCTCAAAATCACCTACCCCGTGCCTTAAAACCCTCTACCCTTTGCTCATTTCCCTATTTTGAGACACTGTCAAGACATTATGAAGGACAATTAGAGACACAGAGAAGAAGAGTGATATCAAGATACAAGTGAGCTGGGCGCGGTGGCTCATGCCTGTAACCCCAGCACTTTGCGAGGCTGAAGCAGGTGGATCACTTCAGGTCAGGAGTTCAAGACCAGCCTGGCCAACATGATGATACCCCCATCTCTACCAAAATTACAAAAATTAGCTGGGCATGGTGCTGTGTGACTGTAGTCTCAGCTACTTGGGAGGCTGGGGCAGGAAAATCGCTTAAACCTGGGAGGTGGAGGTTGCAGTGAGCTGAGATTGTACCAGTGCACTCCAGCTGTTAAGACAACAGCAAGACAAACTCCAGACCAGTGCTTCTTAGATTTTCGTGTGTAAAAGAATCCCTTGCAGAGCTTGTTAAGATGCACATTCAGAGTCAGTAGGTCTTGGTGAGGTCTGAGATTCTTCATTTCCAACAAGCTCCCAGGTGATACCGATGGTACTGGCCTGAAAACCACAATTTGAGTAACAAGGATCCAGATCAGGCTTTGGTAAAATTTATCTGGAAAGGGCCAGATAGCATATATTTTAGGTTTTGAGGGTGTATTCGTTTCTTATTGCTACCGTAACAAATTACTACAAATTTAGAGGCTTAAAACAACATCCATTTATAACCTCACACTTCTTTGGTTGGAAGTCTAGCACTGTGGAGCTCAGCTAGTTAGTGTCTCAAAAGACCAAAGTCAACGTGTTGCTAGAGCCTCAGTTTCTGGAGGCTCTGGGGAGGGCATCAGCTTCCAAGATCAGCCGGGTTGCTGGCAGAATCCAGTTCAATGTGGCTGGAGGCCTCATTTTCTTGCTGGCTGTCAGCTTCTCTCAGCTCCTTAAGGCAGCCTGTGTTCCTTGTCACATTGCCCCCTTTCATCTTCAAACCAGCAATGGCACTTCAAATCATTCTCATGCTTTGGATCTCTCTAACTCCAGCTGGAAAAAGTTCTTTGCTTTTAAGAGCTCATAGGATTAGATAGGGCCTACCTGGATAATCCGGGATATTCTCCCTGTCTAAAGCTCTGTAACCTTAACTATATCTTCCAAGTCCCTTTTGCCATGTAAGATAATAATATATTCTCAGGTTCCAGGGATAAGGCTGAGGGGGGCCATTATGCTGCCTACCACAGAGCGCCATATTGTCTCCATTGCAAATACTCAGTGGGGTCCTTGTAGTGTGACAGCAGCCCTAGAAAATATGTAAACACTTGAGTGAGGCTGTGATCTGATAAAACTTCATTTATGGACACTGAAATTTGAATTTCACATCTTTTTCCATGTCACAAAATAATATTATTTTCATTTTTTTCTAACAACTTAACAATGTAAAAATTAGTGTCGGGCATGGTGGCTCATGCCTGTAATCCTAGCACTTTGGGAGGCTGAGCCGGTGGATCACCTGAGGTCAGGAGTTCGAGACCAGCCTGGCCAACATGATGAAACCCCATCTCTACTAAAAATATAAAAATTAGCCAGGCATGGTGGCAGGCGCCTGTAATCCCAGCTGCTTGGGAGGCCGAGGCAGGAGAATCTCTTGAACCTTGGGGGTGGAGGTTGCAGTGAGCTGAGATTGTGCCTTTGTACTCCAGCCTGGGCGACAAGAGGGAAACTCTGTCTCAATAATAATAATAATAATGTAAAAATTATTCTCAGCTCATGAGGCAGTACAAAAACAGGTAGATTTGGTCGGGCGCGGTGGCTCGAGCCTGTAATCCCAGCACTTTGGGAGGCCGAGCGGACCACCCGAGGTGAGGGGTTCGAGACCAGCCTGACCAACATGGTGAAACCCCATCTCTACTAAAAATACAAAAATTAGCCGGGCTTGGTGGTGCATGCCTGTAATCCCAGCTACTCGGGAGGCTGAGGCAGGAGAATTGCTTGAACCTGGGAGGTGGAGGTTACAGTGAGCCAAGATCGCACCACTGTACCCCAGCGTAGGCGACAGAGCAAGACTCCATCTCAAAAACAAACAAACAAACCAAAACAAACAAAACACAGGTAGATTTGGCCCGTAGTCTGTAGGTTGCAGATGCCTAACATAAAAAAAAAAATTTTTTTTTTGAGACAGAGTCTTGCTCTGTTGCCCAGGGTGGAGCGCAGTGGCGTGATCTCGGCTCATTGCAGTCTCAACCTCCTGGGTCCAAGCAATCTTCCCACCTCAGCCTCCTGATTAGTTGGGACTACAGGCACCCATCATCACACCTGGCGCTAATTTTTATTTTTTTTTATTTATTTATGTTTTGAGGCGGAGTCTCACTCTGTCGCCCAGGCTGGAGTGCAATGGTACAATCTTGACTCACTGCAACCTCCAACTCCCAGTTCAAGTGATTCTCTTGCCTCAGCCTCTCGAGTAGCTGGGACTACAGATGCACACCACCACACCCAGCTTATTTTTGTATTTTTAGTAGAGACAGGGTTTTGCCATGTTGGCCAGGCTGATCTCGAACTCCTGACCTCTGATGATCACCCCCTCGGCCTCCCAAAGTGCTGGGAATACAGGCATGAGTCACCGCACCCGGCCTCACACCTGGCTAATTTTTAAACCTTTTGTAGAGACAAGGTCTCCTTATGTTGCACAGGCTGGTCTCCAACTCCTGGGTTCAAGAAATCCTCCCACCTTAGCCTCCCAAAATGTTGGGATTATATGCGTGAACCATAGCACTCAGTCCCTAATCTAAATCTTAATCCCTTTTGTCTCAGATGAGAAGCCTGAAAATGGCAAGAATGTTCTCTCCAACTTTCGGCACCTTGTGGATGCTTCTTAAATGATTAAACATTTGACCAAAGCACTTACCTGTAGGAAGATTCTAGATGTCAAGGTGATGTTTATGGGGAAGGAGGAAATACAAAAATTTGCTCAGGAAACTGGTCCTTTTGTAAGCACGGAGATGGTTTTTTTTTTTTTTTTTTTTTTTTTTTTTTTTTTTCTTGAGGCGGAGTCTCGCTCTGTCGCCCGGACTGGAGTGCAGTGGCCGGATCTCAGCTCACTGCAAGCTCCGCCTCCCGGTTTACGCCATTCTCCTGCCTCAGCCTCCCGAGTAGCTGGACTACAGGCGCCCGCCACCTCGCCCGGCTAGTTTTTTTTTTTTTTTGTATTTTTAGTAGAGACGGGGTTTCACTGTGTTAGCCAGGATGGTCTCGATCTCCTGACCTCGTGATCCGCCCGTCTCGGCCTCCCAAAGTGCTGGGATTACAGGCTTGAGCCACCGCGCCGGCCGGAGATGGTTTTTTTTTTTTTTTTTTTTTTTTTTTTTTGAGACGGAGTCTTGCTCTACCACCCAGGCTGGAGTGCAGTGGCCGGATCTCAGCTCACTGCAAGCTCCGCCTCCCGGGTTTACGCCATTCTCCTGCCTCAGCCTCCTGAGTAGCTGGGACTACAGGCGCCCGCCTCGTCGCCCGGCTAGTTTTTTTGTATTTTTAAGTAGAGACAGGGTTTCACCGTATTAGCCAGGATGGTCTCGATCTCCTGACCTCGTGATCCGCCCGTCTCGGCCTCCCAAAGTGCTGGGATTACAGGCTTGAGCCACCGCGCCCGGCCGGAGATGGGTTATATTCGAGAAAATGAGCTTTTATGGGGGAAAATGCAAACATGTAGTTGTTAAATCAGCTGCATTCTATTTTGAGCTTTAATGGTATCTTGAGGTAGGCAGGTAAAAATAATGATAGGAGTAATCTGATCTCACGCTTCAGGAGGTTTACAGATAACCCAAGATGATATAGGAGTTTTTTCTTTTGTTACCTCCATCGTGATTACCTGAAACATTTTAGATTCCATTTACAGTCTTTTAAAATACTAGTCCCTAGGGGCAGGACTTTTACATTAACTAAATTGGTAATATGATTAGGTGTGTGGGAAAGCCCATTTGCTCCTAGAAGCAAGGTATTAAAATTATTATGCATCATAAAGTAATTGTGTAATGAGGTATAATCTGGGGTATTAGCAATGTATGAAAGGTGGGGTGGGAACTGATAATAATGATACCTCAATTTGTCAAACCTATCTTTTAGGAAAAATCAAATTTTGATGTCATGTTACAGCCATTCCAAATCCAATAAATCATATGTCTTTGGTCGTGTTCTCCAGATGGGGACCCTGATATCTAGATTCAAATACAAATGATTTATTAGGCAGTACTCCCAGGAGAAACCAATAAAGGATAAAGGAGTGGAGAGGTAGGGCATGGAAAAGGAAGAAGCAAGTAAGACTGCACTCTCAAGCCAAGTCCCAGCTTCAGCCTGATCCCGTGGAAAGCTCTGAAACATAAACTATTACTCCAAGCTGCAGAGGCAAGGAGCTAGGATTTCCTAATGCTGCACTGGTCGGTCAGTCATTGGTTAAGGCTGCCCGAGGGGAAGTAAACGCTCAGGTATTTCTTGCTCTCTATACAAGTGGGCAAAGTAGCTCTAACAGCCTAAGGGAAGGCCTCCAAAGAGTGTCACAGGTGCAGGCCACACACAGATGCTAGGAGGTGGGGGCTCATAGAAAATGTAAAAGGGATGCAAGGGGATTTGTTTAGAGCACCACCATGCTTCTATAAATGCATGGGGATTTGGTTTCTTGGGAAAAAAAATTGCACCTCCCTCTCTTTAACACTGCTGAGAATTAGAATGTCTTTTGATACCTGTCAGTCACTTTTTTTTTTTTTTTTTGAGATGGAGTCTCTGTCACCCAGGCTGGAGTGCAGTGGCATGATCTCTGCTCACTACAAGCTCCACCTCCCGGGTTCGAGCAATTCTCCTGCTTCAGTCTCCGAGTAGCTGGGATTATAGGCACTTGCCATCACACATGGCTAGTTTTTGTATTTTTAGTAGAGACGGGGTTTCACCATGTTGGCTAGGCTGGTCTCAAACTCCTGACCTCAGGTGATCCGCCCACCTTGGCCTCCCAAAGTGCTGGGATTACAGGCGTGAGCCACAGCGCCTGGCCCCTGTGAGTCACATTTAATAGAGAAAAATACCTAAATGCTAGGAAATTGCCTCTGGAGTTCATAACTCCGGGTAGACAGGAAGGGAAACAAATTCTTTCTCATTTTGGTTTGTTTTACCATTTTCTGTTCATTCTGTTTATGTATTTATTTTTCTTTTTTGTAGAGGTAGGTTCTCGCTATGTTGCCCAGGCTGGTCTCTAACTCCTGGCCTCAGACTATCATCTTGCTTCAGCCTCCCAAAGTGCTGGAATTATAGGTATGAGCCACTGCACCTGGCTTGTTTATTTATTTTTAAATTCAGTTTTTGAATAGGTAATACAGTCTTATGATTCAAAAACCTGAAAGTGACCAGGCGCAGTGGCTCACGCCTGTAATCCCAACACTTTGGGAGGCCAAGGCAGGCAGATTACCTGAGATCGGGAGTTCAAGACCAGGCTGGCCAACATGGTGAAATCCTGTCTCTACTAAAAATACAAAAATTAGCCCGGCGTGGTGTCACACACTTATAGCCTTAGCTACTCAGGAGGCTAAGGCAAGAGAATCGCTTGAACCCGGGACGCAGAGGTTGCAGTGAACCAAGATCGCACCACTGCACTCCAGCCTGGGCAACAGAGTGTGAGACTCCGTCTCAAAAAACAAACAAACAAAAAAAAACTTGAAAGTACAATAGGATATACAGTGACAAGCCTCTTCCTCATCTTTGTCCCTCATCTGCCAAGACATCTCCTTTACTACTTTTCTCAGTTTATGTGTGGACACGAAAGCAAATGTGAGTATAAACGTTTAGACCTCCTCCCCACTTTATACCAAAGACAGAATACTGTAAAAACTGATCTGCATATACAAACTGTTGCATTTTTTTCAGTTAATGTATTATTATTATTATTATTATTGAGATGGAGTTTTGCTCTTGTCGCCCAGGCTGGAGTGCAGTGGCGCGATCTTGGCTCACTGCAACATCCGCCTCCCGGATTCAAGTGATGCTCCTGCCTCAGCCTCCCAAGTACATGGGACTACAGGTGTGTGACACCATGCTAGGCTAATTTTTGTATTTTTAGTAGAGACAGGATTTCACCATGTTGGCCAGGCTGGTCTCCAATTCCTGACCTCAGGTGATCCACCTGCTTCAGCATCCCAAAGTGTTGGGACTACAGGCGTGAGCTACCATGCCTGGCCTACACTTAATGTATTTCAGAGTTTTTTTTTGGTGTTTTTTGTTTTTTTTTGAGATGGAGTCTCGCTCCCGTTGCGCAGGCTGGAGTGCAGTGGTGCGATCTTGGCTCACTGCAACCTCCACCTCCTGGGTTCAAACGATTCTCCTTCCTCAGCCTCCTGAGTAGCTGGGATTACAGGTGTGCACCACCATGCCCGGCTAATTTTTGTATTTTTAGTAGAGACGGAGTTTCACCATGTTGGCCAGGCTGGTCTTGAACTCCTGATCTCAGATGATTCACCCACCTCGGCCTCCCAAAGTGCTAGGATTACAGGCATGAGTCACCATGCCCAGCTTCAGAGTTCTTTTTTAAATCAGTGCAAAGAGAAGTCTCTCTTCCTCTTGTTTTTAACATCTGCATGGTGTTTCTTTGGCTGAATATGTAAACATTTATTGAACCAGTTCCTATTGATGGACATTTGCATTGTTTTTAATCTTTTGCAATCGCAAACAGTGCTGCATTGAGTAACCTTGTACTTATATCATTTTCCATGAGTGCAAGTATATCTGTAGAATGAATTCCCTAAAATTTAATTGCTCATTTAAGGGTAAATGAATATCATTTTGATAGCTATGGCTAAATTACCTTACAAAGAGTTTCTATACCAGCTTACATTTCCATCAGTAATACATGAAAGCGTCTGTTTCCCAACACCCTCACCAACAGAATGTGTTATTAAACTTTTAGATTTGTGTCAATCTTGTAGGTAAAAGACGATATCTTAGCATAGTTTTAATTTACATTTCTTTAATTTGGAGTGAAATTGAGCATTTTTTCACATGACATGTAGACTCTTAATGTACAAAATTTCCTGTTCATTCAAAGGGTGAGATCCTTGCCAGCACTTAGAAAGCTGAGTGAGCCCAGGCATCAGGCTTTCTGGAACACAGACCAGAGTTACAAAGTACCTTAGAAGTAATTTAGTTCAGTCCTTGTCTGATGCCTAAATGATCTCTCTGCCTTCCCCAGTAAAATTGTTCAGGGTTAGCGAGTTCACAAAATTGAAGCTATTTTTATGTGGTTCTAAAAGTTAGAACGTTTTCATATTGAGCCAAAATCTTCTTGTAATTTCTGCATGACAGTAATTACAGTAAGCTGTTGTTAAAGTATACTATTCTTTTATATCACAATAAGTATACCACAGAGATATAATATTGACTTCAAATATCAGTAGCACACTGAACTTCTCCCTTGCTTAAAAATAATTCTTCATCTGGTAGAGTCCTTAGATTATATTACATCTGACTTATATGTAGTCAGAGGGAAAAAACATATTAAATATTGTTTTCATCACACATAGAATTTAAAATGTAATTGCCATCTATGTAGTATTTTTGCTAAAAATGCATAACCTGAATCTCACTGTGGGAAAATCTCAATATTAAATTGAAAGACATTCTACAAAATAACTGGGCTGTACTATTGAAAAATGTTAATGTTATGAAAGACAAAGAAAGCCTAAGGAGCTGGTCTGGATTAAAAGGGACTAAAGAGATATGCCCTGAGGTGGGAGGATCTCTTGAGCCCAGAACTTTCAGACCAGCCTGGACAACATAGCGAGACCCTGTCTCTACAAATAAAAATAAAAATAGACGGGCATAGTGGTGTATGCTTGTAGTCCCAGCTACTCGGGAGGCTGAGGAAGGAGGATCGCTTGAGCCCAGGAGTTTGAAGCTGCAGTGAGCAAGAATCACACCACTGCACTTCAGCCTGGGAGACAGAGCAACACCCTGCCTCAAAAAAAAAAAAAAAAAAAGAGATGCCAGTTAATTGTAATCTGTGATCCTGAATTGGATTCTAGATCAAGGAAGAGGGAAAAAAATGCCATAAAGAATATTACTGGGGGCCGGGCGCAGTGGCTCACGCCTGTAATCTCAGCACTTTGGGAGGCCGAGGTGGGCGGATCACGAGGTCAGGAGGTCGAGACCATCCTGGCTAACACTGTGAAACCCCGTCTCTACTAAAATGCAAAAAATTAGCCGGGCATCGCGGTGGGCGCCTGTAGTCCCAGCTACTTGGAAGGCTGAGGCAGGAGAATGGCGTGAACTCGGGAGGCGGAGTTTCAGTGACCGAGATCGCACCACTGCACTCCAGCCTGGGCGACTGAGCAAGACTCTGTCCTCAAAAAAAAAAAAAAAAAAAAAAAAAAAAAAAAGAATATTCCTGGGACAATTGGCAAAATTTGACACGGATTATATATCAGATAATAGCATTACATTAACATTAATTTTCTGATTTTAATAATTGAGCTGTGATCATGTAAGCATTGTTTTCGTTCCTGGGAAATGCAAACTGAAGATTAGGGGGAAAGGAGCATGATGTCTGCGTTTACTCCCACATGGTTCAGGAAAAAAATAAAGAAAAAAGACCGGGTGCAGTGGCTTATACCCAGTGCTTATACCCGGGTGCAGTGGCTTATACCCAGTAATCCCAGTGCTTTGGGAGGCTGAGGTGGGAGGATTGCTTGAGCCCAGAAGTTCAAGACCAGCCCAGGCAACATGGCAAAACCAAACCCTGTCTTGGACGGGCGCGGTGGTTCACGCCTCTAATCCCAGCACTTTGGGAGGCCGAGGTGGGCCGATCGCCTGAGGTCAGGAGTTCGAAACCAGCCCGGCCAACATGGTGAAACCCCATTTCTACTAAAAATACAAAAATTAGCTGATCATGGTGGTGGGTGCCTGTAATCCCAGCTACTTGGGAGGCTGAGGCAGGAGAATTGCTTGAACCTGGTAGTTGGAGGTTGCAGTGAGCCAAGACCGCGCCATTGCACTCCAGCCTGGGCAAGAAGAGCGAAACTCCATCAAACAAAACAAAACAAAACAAAACACAACACCCTGTCTCTACAAAAAAATACAAAAAAATTAGCCAGGCATAGTGGTGTGCACCTGTAGTCCCAGCTACTTGGGGCACTGAGGTGGGAGGATGGCTTGAGTCTGGGAGGCAGAGGCTACAGTGAGCTGTGATCACACCACTGTACTCCAGCCTGGATGACAGAGTGAGTCTCTGTCTTAAAAAACCAAAAAAAAAAAAAAAAAACCCAAAAAACAATAAAGGTTAAAAAGAGAAACACAGAAAAAAGAACATGATAAAGCAAATGTGGCAAAATGTAATTGCTAAATGTGAGTAAGGATGTTTGGGATTTCATTGTACATTCTTGCAACTTTTCTGAGTATATTTGAAATTATTTAAATTTAATTAATTTTAATTTTAATACAATAATATAAATACTTTTGGAAGAGTGACTTAAGTACAATATCCTTTTAGAAGAGAAGTTTCCGCCAACATGTAGATGATTGCTATGGGCGCATTTACTGAAAAGAGACAGGTAGCCATTGATTAAATTCAGATTAGTTGGAAATCACGTATGGTCCTGTGGAACCACTTCATAAACCTAAGAGAATTGGTGAGTTTGAGGCTTTTTGAAACGGCTTCTTTATTTTCCTCCTGGGCATACTCATTTGGATTATTATTATTATTATTTTGAGACAGAGTCTCTGTCCCCCAGGCTGGAATGCAGTGACACAATCTCAGCTCACAGCAACCTCTGCCTCCCAAGTTCAAGTGATCCTCCTGCCTCAGCCTCCCGAGTATCAGGCACCCGCCAGGATGCCAGGCTAATTTTTTTTTTTTTTTGAGACGGGGTCTCACTCTGTCGCCCAGGCTGGAGTGCAGTGGCACGATCTTGGCTCACTGCAACCTCCACCTCCCGGGTTCAAACGATTCTTCTGCCTCAGTCCCCCAAGTAGCTGGGACTACAGGTGCACACCACTATGCCTCCCGAGTTGCTGGGACTACAGGCGCGTGCCACCATGCCCAGCTAATTTTCTATATTTTTAGTAGAGACAGGTTTCACCGTGTTAGCTAGGATGGTCTCATCTCCTGACCTCGTGATCCGCCTGCCTTGGCCTCCCAAAGTGGTGGGATTACAGGTGTGAGTCACCGTGCCCAGTCATGGCTAATTTTTGTGGTTTTAGTAGAGATGGGGTTTTGCCATGTTGGCCAGGCTGGTCTTGAACTCCTGACCTCAGTTGATCCGCCCACCTTGGCCTCCCAAAGTGCTGGGATTACAGGTGTGAGCCACTGCGCCTGGCTCATTTGTATTATTTTAACCAATAAGATCACAATATGCATAAGAGTAGAAGGAAAGGGGATCAGTTGTGTTATCTGTACTGTCCCAGTGCCACCAATCCAATCACAGAGGTGGTTGTGGATCAGACAGAAGTGTGTCAAAAGTACTATGGAATCTCAGCACTTTGGGAGGCTGTGGTGGGGGGAATCACTTGAGCTCAGGAATTTGAGACCAACATGGTGAAACCTCGTCTCTACTAAAAATACAAAAATTGGCTGGGTATGGTGGCAGGCACCTGTAATCCTAGCTACTTGGGAGGCTGAGGCAGGAGGATTGCTTGAACTTGGGAGGCAGAGGTTGCAGTGAGCCGAGATCACACCAGTGCACTCCAGCCTGTGTGACAAAGCGAGACTGTGTCTCAAAAAAAAAAAAAAAAAAAAAATTGCTGTGAAGAAAAAAAAGATGAGTGTGGTAGTAAGCCATAATAAAGAGAAAGGTGATGGAGGAGGGAAAGAGGACTGTGGGGATTTACTATAATTAAATATAAGTGAATGTGTCTAGGTGTGTTTATGGGTGGGAGGAATTGGTATGTAAAGCAGAAAAGCAATGGAGTATATTATTCCTCAGTTATTGCCATATTCTTACTGTAAAACAAACCACCTCAAAACCTGGTGGCTTAAAACAACGTCCATTATTTTTCACTCCCACATCTGCAGGTTGGCCGTGGGGTCAGCTGGTGTGGGCTGGGCTCAGCTGGGGTTGGCTGGAAGCCCGGGCTGGGTGCAGATCTGCTCCACACACGTTGCTTATCCTCCTTCAACCAGCAGGCTTGCCAGAACATGCAATTCCCAGGGCGATGGCAAGCAAGGGGAAAAGTTAACAGCTGCGTAAGCACATTTCAAGCTCCTGCTCGCATCACTTTGGCTTCATATCCCTTTGGCCAAAGCGAATCACATGGCTGAGCCTGAAGCCTGGGAGTGGAGAAACAGACTCACCTCTAACGGGAAGAACTGCAAAGTCACCAGGCAAAGGATAGAATATAGCAAGGGAGAAAGAGATGGGAACAGTAATGTGATGCACCCAAACGGGACTCAATCAGCAAAGGGAGAAAGGCTGTTTTTTCCCCCTCATTAGAAGCAAATTGTTTCAATTATCTGTGTTTGAAGATTTACACTTTCCTTTTTTTTTTTTCAAATGAGCTTATGAATACACTGCCAGACAACATCTTTCTGGCCCACAAAAAAGAGACTGTCCTTCATTGCCAGCCCTATCCTTTCTGCCAAGCCACTTCACGTTAGAGGCAGCATAGCATGAAGAGAGGCAGTGCAGTGTAACGATATAAAACCATTTAAATTCTAGTTTCATTCCTTCCTAGCTGTGTTATCCTGAGCAAATCATTAACCTCTGCCTTGATCTCTTTACCTGTAAAATGGGGATGATAATAATAGCACCCACTGCACAACTGTGAAGATTAAGTGAGGAAACTTATAACAGTATTTGGCACATAGGTAGTTCATGTGGTTAGGCTGTGTCCCCATCCAAATCTCATTGAATTGTAGCTCCCATAATTCCCATGTGTGGGAGGGACCCGGTGGGAGATTTTAAATCATGGGGACGATTTCCCCCCATACTGTTCTCGTGGTTAGTGAATAAGTCTCACAAGATCTGATGGGGTTTTTTTTTTTTTTTTTTTTTGAGACAGAGTCTCACTCTGTTGCCCAAGCTAGAGTGCAGTGGCACAATTCCAGCTCACTGCAACCTCCCCTCCTGGGTTAAAGTGATACTCTTGCCTCAGCCTCCCAAGTAGCTGGGATTACAGGCGCCCGCCACTACACTGGCTAATTTTTGTATTTTTAGTAGAGACGGGGTTTCACTATATTAGCCAGGCTGGTCTCAAACTCCTGACCTCAAGTGATCCGCCCACCTCAGTCTCCCAAAGTGCTGGGATTACAGGCATGAGCCACCGTGCCTGGCCCGATCTGATGGTCTTATAAGGGGAAAGCTCTTTTGCTTGGTTCTCATTTCTCTCTTGCCTGCCTCCTTGTAAGACATACTTCCTTGGTCTTCTGCCATGATGGTGAGGCCTCCCCAGCCATATGGAACTGTGAATCCATTAAACCTCTTTCCTTTATAAAGTACCCAGTCTCGGGTATGTCTTTATTGGCAGCGTGAGAACAGCTGCTACAGTAGTACTACGTAAGTGGTCATTATTATTATTACTCTTATGAATTCTAGGAACCCACAGCTCTAAAGCCAAGTGGTGGTTTAAGCTATCTTCAGCATGGCCCTGCTGAAAGTTTTTAAGCATTGGCTTATTTTTAGTCTTGCTTTCCAAAGGTTCTAGTGGTGTTCATTCAGGCAGTCCATGGGCCAATAAAAAGAAGATGCTATTTGAATTTCCCAGATTACAGGAATCAACTCATTAATAGAGCTCATGATTTCTAATTCTTAATCATTTACACTAATATTCTCATTTCATGGGTGAACAGTTCCCCTAGTTATATTCATGGTTTTTAATTTTATTACAGGTGTTAACATTATCCTCCTGATACTTTCTATGGCCTTGCTCCCTCAGGCTATGTTTTCAGATTTTATAAGCTAAAAAGCTCAGCGTCGGATGATGTATGGCATGGAGGCCTTCTAGGGAGCTCAGTCCTCCCTAGAAAAGTTGCAAGTCCTCATTAATTTGACTCCACTGACTTTGAATTTGTGATCGTTTACACAGAGGGTAAATGAGAAGTTCTCGGTGTTATTATAGGAGAAAGGTACTGCGCTCAAATTTTGTGAAGTTAAACTCAATATGTAGTTCTAGATCTGAAATGAGGGGATAAAAAAGGAGGCTGGCTTGGTGGCACACACCTGTAATCCCAGCACTTTGGGAGGATGAGGCAGGAGTTCAAGATCAGCTTGGCCAATATGGCAAAACCCCATCTCTACTAAAAATACAAAAATTAGCTGGGTGTAGTGGCTTGCATCTGTAATCCCAGCTACTCGAGAGGCTGGGGTAGGAGGATCACTTGAGCCCTGCTGCACTCCAGCCTGGGTGACAGAGTGAAAAAAAAAAAAAAGGGCAAAAAAGTCCCAGATCTTTGAGGAAGACTTGGCCCAATTTCAAGCTTGGACATGCACACAGCATGTAGAAATAGGAAATACAAACTGTAAACCACTCTGAGAATGAAGCAAAGTGACTTAAAAAACTTTTTTAAATTTAATTTTATTTAAAGTTCCGCGGCCAGGCTCAGTGGCTCACGCCTCTAATCCCAGCACTTTGGGAGACTGAGGTGGGTAAATCATTTGAGTTCAGGAGTTTGAGACCAGCCTGGCCAACATGGTGAAACGCTGTCTCTACTAAACATACAAAAATTAGCCGGGGTGATGGTACACGCCTGTAATCCCAGCTACTCGGGAGGCTGAGGCAGGAGAATTGCTTGAACCAGGGAGGTGGAGGTTGGAGTGAGCCAAGATTGCACCATTGCACTCCAGCCTGGGCAACAGAGCGAGACTCCGTCTCAAAAGAAAAAAAGAAAAGAAAAGAAAGAGAAAGAAAGAAACAGAGAAGAAAGAAAAAGAAAAGAAAAGAAAGAGAAAGAAGACAGAAAGAGAAAAGAAAGAGAAAGAAGACAGAAAAAGAAAAGAAAGAGAGAGAGAGAAAGAAAGAAAGAAGACAGAAAAAGAAAAGAAAGAAAGAAGGAAGGAAGGAAGGAAGGAAGGAAAGAAAGAAAGAAAGTTAGTTCTGGGATACATGTGCAGGACGTGCAGGTTTGTTACATAGGTAAACGTGTGCCATGGTGGTTTGCTGTGCCTATCAACCCCTCACCTAGGTATTAAGCCCAGTGTGCATTAGCTATTTATCCTGATGCTTTCCCTCTGCCTGCACCTCCTCCCCACAAGCCCCAGTGTGTGTTGTTCCCCTCCCTGTGTCCATGTGTTCTCATTGTTCAGCTCCACTTGTAAGTGGGAATATGCCATATTTGGTTTTCTATCCCCATCAAGAGTCAGCAGGTTGCAGATCTGAGGACCAGTTCTGTCTCAAGACAGCTGGGTTTACTTAGGCATGTTGTTGAGCTTCTCCAACCTTATTTCCTTATCAGTAAAATGGGGATAATTTTTACCCTGCAGAACTATTGGAAGGATTTATTGGAATAATCTGTGTAAAATCCCTGGCATTGTGTCTGGTGAGAAGCCAGAGGCTTATTCCAATAATACTATCACTACTCAAATTATTTTTGAAACTCATATTTTTTAAGTGCCTTCAAATTTAGTTTGAGTTATCCTGAAAATTTTCATTAGAGTCATATTTCATTTTAGACATTAAAAAATGCTCTCCAGATTGATCCTTTGGCCTATTTATCAAACATGGGTGACTTTTGACTACTTCCAAAAATTAAATCATCATGAAAGGACAGAAATGTATTCCATTCAGGATATTTTAGAAATCACATATCATGGATTTGGAAGAAAACATAACAATATAAGAGTTTCAGTGTGCAATGATTTTATCAGTCTTGGCATTAATGCAAAGCCTCATAAAGAGACTACCTGGAAAGTGCTAGAACTTCTTGGAAATGTACAATCTAGTGGGTTCGTTTTAGAAAACACACACATAATTTTATGGCCTTATCTCATTTAAAGAATAAGCTCTCAGCTATTATCAGAAACATTGGCTTTTCAGTTTAAAAAATGATGTCATTTCCCTGATATCACATTTGGTAAGAAACCAATTTCTATTTCCAAGCATAAGAGGAATTTATAACAGCACAGTTGTTTCCTTTTTATCATTTGATGCAGAAGAGAAATCAAACCTTAAGATAGTCACCAATGGCTGGGTGCTGTGGCTCACGCCTGTAATGCCAACATTTTGGGAGGCCGAGGTGGGCAGATCTCTTGAGCCCAGGAGTTTCAGACCAGCCTGGACAACACAGTGAGACTCCTGTCTCTACAAAAGACAAAAAAATTAGCCGGACATAGTGGCGCACACCTGTGGTCTCAGCTACTCAGGAGGCTGAGGTGGGAAGATTGATTGAGCTCAGGAGGTCCAGGCTACGTTGAGCCTTGATTGTATCATTGCACTCCAGTGTGGGCGACAGAATGAGACCCTGTCTAAAAAAACAAAACAAAACAAAAAAAAACAAAAAAAAGAACCAGTTGCCAAGAAAATTCTACAACTGCCTAGATTCAAAATATGTGGTCTAGAGAAATTATGCAGGGCATAAAATAACAGCCATTGCATGACCATAAGCAGGAGAACAAGGCTGTCAAGAGGAAGAGCCAAACAACAATAACAAAAAAGCAAAAATGCTTTAAAAAAAATCTTACTGTGTTTGATTTTTTTTCTTTTCTTTTTTTTTTTTTTGTTGAGATAGGGTCTCTCTCTGTTGCCCAGGCTGGAGTGCAGTGGCATAGTCTCGGCTCACTGCAACTTCTGCCTCTCAGTTCAAGCCATTCCCCTGCCTCAGCCTCCTGAGTAGCTGGGATTACAGGTGCCTGCCATCACACTCGGCTAAGTTTTTGTATTTTTAATAGAGACGGGGTTTCACCATGTTGGCCAGGCTGGTCTTGAAGTCCTGACCTCGTGATCCACCTGCCTCGGCCTCCCAAAGTGCTGGGATTACAGGCGTGAGCCACCATGCCCAGCTGTGTTTGATTTTTAAAACAGCTTGATTGAGATACAATTCGTATAACATACAATTCATCCACTTGAAGTGTACAAGTCAATGGTTTTGAACATATTCACAGTGTGCAACCATTACTACCATCTCATTTTAGAATATTTTCATCACCCCCCAAAAAGTCCTTTAGCAGTCATTCCGCATTGTCCAACTCCCTGTGGACAAGGTTTATCTATGTTGTAGCATGTGTCAGTACTTCTTGCTTTTTATACCTGTTCATTCATCAGTTGATGGACACCTGAGTTGTTTCTGCTTTTTGGCAACTGTGAATAATGGCACTATGAACGTTCACGTACAAGTCTTTGTGTGAACATGTTTTCATTTCTCTAGGGTATATACTTAGGAATTTCTGGGTCATGTGGTATTTAATAACTCTGTCATTACTATTTTCAGGAACTGCCAAGCTGTTTTCCTTAGTGGCTGCACCATTACATTCTCACAGCAATGGATGAGGGTTCCAATTTTTCCACATCTGTTTGATTTTGCTTTAAATCAAACTTTCGAGACTGCTGACAGCTGATCCAGGATGTTAAGATGGAAAAAATAGAAAGAGATATACCAACCATATAAAGTGTTTCAGGGCTGCTGACAGTGATGTGAGCCTGTTGGATGAAGAAGAGTTAGGATAAAAACTTGTTAATAAAAATATTTTAAACGTTATCATCAGCCAAGATGCTTGTCATTGCCTGTCCTTTTGTACTTATTGGAAAAGCAAGACCAACTGTGTCTCCATCCTGGGCAGCAGGCATACTCACATGTACCGATTTAAATCAAGGACAAAACAATTGTAGGTAACTACAGTTGAGAGAGAAAATGGAGAACTATTTAGGATATTATTGCAATTTGTTGTATTATCAAGCTAAATTTCCAACCTCACCTCCTCCATGGTCTTCCTGAAAATTCCATTCCAGCAACTAGTCCTTCTGATGACTCTGCTGTCACATTTACCTCTAATTTTTTGGCTGCATCTCCTGCCTCTGTATACACAGCCTTTACTCCTCAGATGACTCATTTTGCATGTTTTGACATATACTATTGTCTTTTGTAGTTTTTAAACTTTTGATGCACATATACTTTGCCGCCCTTCATTGCTTCCTGAATGTAGTCAAGCTATTAAACATTTATTAAACTTCCTAATTCATCAAACACAGCTTGGGATTATGATGTGAGAATTTCATAAGTGCACTCAATTTATCTTTGTGGAGTGATTGAATTCTGGAGCATGACATGTAAATTTCAGTGCTATCACAAGATGACAAAACACAAATTTTTCTTTTCACTTTCTGGACCCTGAAAATAAGTTCCTCCCAAATTACCTACTTTTAAAAATATACCAGTTTCAGAAATGCAACACACACTAGCATCAGAAATAAATATTGACATAAACTGACACCTAATCAAATGTCTGATTCATCCTTTACATGATTTATTTCCCATTTGAATGTACATGTCCACTGTATGTGCGCGCACACACACACACACACGCACGCGCGTGCTATCCACACAACTCGTACGAAACTTGACCTGTCGATATCTGCCTGTGAGCATTAAAAACTTGTGCAGCAACAAAAAACAGGAGTTGCTGCTTTCACAAAAGCCTGAAAATCTATTCCAGGAGTAGGAAGATAATAATCATCTTCCCCAACCCAGTGGGAGATTTTATTTGCAGCTTTTTATGCTGCAGAGCTTATGAAATAAAATAATAATGCAACACAGTATACTTTGGTTTTATATAGCACCTTTCATCCAAGGAGCTTAGAGAAACTTACAAACATTACTTATTCACCATCATAAATTTTTTATTGAATTAACAAGATAGTCTACCATACAAAAGTTAAAGTAATAAAAACAGCCATATTTTATATAACGACTATTCCAAACATATCCAATTTCCATTTTCTTGACTTACATGAAATTATTCAGCCTCTCATTAGTTTCAACCTCCAGGAGATAAGGCAACAATGAACTGCTGAAGTGTATAAATAAAAAAGAATAATTCAGAGCTCATGTCGCATTTGTCTTCCTCCTGTCTAACTGAGAGCTACAATTCTGAAGAAGGAAAAACCCGTGATACATTTCACACCTTGCCAATCCTTTGTGTATCTCACATTTAGGACAACCTCACTAAGCCTGCAACTGGGTTTGAGATCTTGGAAGGAAGTTTCTGCTGGTATAAGTAGAGACATATCCTGGGACTCTACATGATGCTTTTATGGCCTTACCATTTGTTCTTTGATCCTGATGTTGCAGAGCCAAATTTGCTTAGGTTGAGTGTTTATGCATGTAGAGGATGGAGGAAAGAATATTTTACCAGCTGGGGGAAACTGTAATAAAGATACTTGAGAATGCTGATTTATACAGTATAATTTCAAAAGAGGCCTTCTTCTCAGTGATTCCAATCTACCCCTAGGATTCTTAGACCTGGTACTGGGGCTCCAGTAATCTCCATGGGTGTTTTCTTCAAGTGGGTCATAGCCATTCTAAAGAATTGTTTCTTAAATTAGCATAAAACAAGACAATGTTCAAAATTAATATTAAAATGATAGCATTGTCTTAGCACTGCTTATAACAGCAATAATAAAATGATTTTTATGGGGAAAGTAGAAGCTTCTATACCTGGGTCACCCTACCTGCTACCCCAGACGTTTGCCCTCTGTATTTTTATTTGTGGTCTGTTCATTGGGAAAACTTCTGACCTATTTGGATTTTTTTTTTTTTTCAGTTTTTAAAAGGAGGATTTATTTGACAAGTTTCACTTAGCGCAATATACCTAAAAGGAAATCACAATACAATCAAAGATTTAAATCAAGGCCTCAGAATTCATACAAACACCAAGACCAAAATCTAAAGTACTGGTATTGCGTCTCAAAATTTTCCCATTAACTTAAAAAAAAAAAAAAGAAAAGAAAAAAAAGCTTAAACTTACGTGCCTTACAGGTTATTAAATGAAACTAGAATTAACGAACATGCCAAAATGTTTCACCTTTAATTGTAGACATAGCTCCTATATTGAGTTTTACAAAAAAATAAAAGCATGTCTTTCAACATGCATCCAACAGTGTTCAATGTAACGTGGCAAAGGGCAACATTTAACATAATTCAACTGCTTTTACCTAAATACGCTTACTGCTTAAGTACATCCTATAACTAACTTGAGAAAAGCTGGAACTTAAGTTTAACATATAGTTTACTCAGCTTCACTGTTACAGCCTAGATTGAGTATTGTATTCAAAAATACTGGGCCTTAAGTCTTCATAACAATCCCGATTTCCACTTAGAGTAAGCATAAATCACAAGCTTGTATTGCAGAAACTGTTAAACTGAAGTTTTTTCTTAAAAAAAAAAAAAAAAAAGTTGACCAAGAGTCAGTGATCAGGATAGATCAATTACATTCCCCATCCACCACTCATACTGGACATGCTAGACATCCCTCCCATTCCGTTCACGCCCATAGATGCACGGCTTCCACTACTGTAGTAGCTGCTGTTCATTGCTCCTTGGTTACCTAGGCAATGTTTGACTGAAAATCACTGGAGTTTTCCTGTAAAACTTGGTTGTATCCACTCATGCTGCTCTGGCCACCATAGCCGCCTCCATAACCACCACTCAGCTGCTGGCTGGCTGGGCCACCGTAACTGGACTGGTTTGACAAGCCCAGCCTCCCATCGTTTGGCTACCATAAGCACCACCGCTTGCTCCTGCTGTAGAATTCAAGAAGAGTTCTACATATCTGTGTTCGTAAGCACCACCGCTTGCTCCTGCTGTAGAATTCAAGAAGAGTTCTACATATCTGTGTTGCATATTTGCTTTGTCTTTTGACATAGCTGCCACGGCATCTTCGTGAGTTGCAAACTCGACATCTGCTTCACCAGTTACTCTGCCATCAGGACCAATTTCAATGTGTACTCTCACAGGATTGAGTGGTGAAAAAAAAATTATAAATGTCATTCTCAGTAGCTCTGTAAGGTAATCCACGCATGTGTACACAGTGTCCTGTTGTGCTCTGGAAAGTAGAGCCACCATCCCCGTATCTGTGATCAGACATTCCTGAAAAACAGTAATTGAGGTCTCTTCCAAATCTATCTGACCCAAATCCATAGCCATCATTATAGCTATTGTAATCATCATAGCCTCCATAGCCTCCACCAGAAGTACCACGCTCATCCTCTCAAAGCCAGCTCCTCTGCCAATGCTGTTATACCTCTGCCAGCCCCAGGTCTGTCATAGGGACCTGGCCGCTGCATGGCCATAAGCTTTCGTGGTGGATCATAATGAGTTCTAACTTCAGCTCTACTGCTCTTAAAGATCTCAATATACCTGTGCCCTATTCTTTCCTTGTGTTTCTTTAGAGCCTTTTCAGCTATTTCCTGTGAAGCAAAATGCACGAAGGCCTCCCCCGTACTTCTCCCTGGAAGTCCACCGGCAATGTTATCCCATTTGGCACGATTTCCAACCCTGAGAAGAACTGAACAATTTCTTCCTTGCTACATCCAAAGGGAAGTCCTCTAAGCCGTACAAAGCCATCATTGGCCGTGTCAGGACTATTTGGACCAGTATGCTTCAACACCCAATCCATTTCAAAGTTGTTTGACTTGAATACTTCAACATATCTGTGTCCCATAGTTTCTCTGTCTTTTTTCAGGGCCAATTTGACTTCATCTTCTGATTCAAGTTCAACAAAAGCCTCGCCACTTGGTCTGCCTTCTCTGGTGTAGATGAAACGAATACCTTGAGCCCCATTTTGAATTTTGCAGTCAGAAAAAAACCTCTGCACTTCATCGGCCGAGCAAGACCAGGGCAAGCCCCGGACCTTCACCACGAATCCCTCTCTGCCTTCGGTGCCCAACATCATCCTCTCTTACGCGATCCGGCGTCGAAACAAACCAGAAACCCGACTTCTGCTAAGACGAAATGCCCTATTTGGATGTTGAACTAGATGCTAAGTCTAGGCCTGAAACTCTGAAATTGTTTTATAATGACACATTCATGAGACTGTAGGCTCTTATAAATAAACGCCAAGGCAAATGTTTAGATGAATGTCTGCTTTAACTAAGTATGATAGGTGGCTTAAACAACAGAAATTTGTCACAGTTCTGGAGACTGGATGTCTGAGATTAGGGTGCCAGCATGGTTGGGTTCTGGTGAGGGCTGTCAAACTGCCATGTTCTCATTGTATCCTCCAAAAGAGATTCACCACAAAGGACATTCTAACTGAATAAAAATAAAAATGAAATATCAAATGTGTAGGGTGCTGTCAGAGCAGTGCTTAGAGAGAAATTTATAGGTATAAATGCTTATTTTAGGAAAAAAAAAGACAAGGGTTTAAAATCAATGATCTAAATTTCCACCTATACAAAGTTAGGAAAAGAAGAGCAAACGAAATTCAAAGGAACTGAAAGAGGCCGGGCGTGGTGGCTCACGCCTGTAACCCCAGCACTTTGGGAGGCCAAGGCAGGCAAATCACTTGAGGTCAGGAGTTCGAGACCAGCCTGGCCAACATGGTGAAACCATGTCTCTACTAAAAATACAAAAAAATTAGCTGGGTATGGTGGTGCACGCCTGTAATCCCATCTACTCGGGAGACTGAGGGACGAGAATCGCTTGAACCTGAGAGGCAGAGGTTGCAATGAGCCAAGATCGCGCCACTGCACTCCAGCCTGGGTGACAGAGCGAGACTCCACCTCAAAAAACAAACAAACAAACAAACAATCCAGAAACTGGAAGAAAGGAAATAATAAATATAAGAACAGAGACCACTGACCATCAATAAACAATTAGAAATTGAAATTCTAAAAGCTACAGTTTACAAATAGCAACAAAAAACTGAAATATGTAGGAATAAACCTAACAAATGTGCAAAACCTCTGCACTAAAAATGGTAAAACATTATTGTGAGAAATTGAAGAAGACATAAATAATTAAAAAGAAATAATATGATTCTGGTTTGGTACATTCGATATTGTTAAGATAGAAATTCTCCTTAAATTGATCTATGATTCAATGTAATCTCAATCAATATCCCAGCAGGCTTTTTAACAGAAATTGATAAATGATTTAAAATGTATCTGATAAATGATTTAAAATACAAAAGGACCAAAAATAGCCAAACAATTTTGGAAAACAAGAATAAACTTTGAGGTCTTACAGTACTGATGATAAAGCTACAGCTATGAAGGTAGTGTGATATTGGCCTAAGGATAGACATGTAGATCAAAGGAACAGAATATGGAGTACAGAAATAGATCTATACATATATGGTCAATTGATCTTTGAGAAAAGTGACAAGGTAATGCTGGAACAACTATCCATATTTTTTATTTTATTTTATTTTATGCATTTATTTATGTATTTATTTATTTAGAGATGGAGTCTCACTCTGTCACCCAGGCTGGAGTGCAGTGGCGCAATCTCAGCTCACTGCAGCCTCTGCCTCCCAGGTTCAAGCATTCTCCCGCCTCAGCCTCCTGAGTAGCTGGGATTACAGGCATGCGCCACCACACCAGCTAATTTTTTATTTTTAGTAGAGACAGGGTTTCACCATGTTGGCCAGGCTGGTCTCGAACTCCTAACCTCAACTAGTCCACCAGCTGCTCCCAAAGTGCTGGGATGTCAGGTGTCTGGCCTATCCGTGTTTTTCAAATAGACTTCAGTGCTCACCACATATAGAAAAATTAACTGCAAATGGATGATGGATCTAAATGTGAAAATTAAACTATAAAATGTATAAAAGACAACATAGGAGAAAATTATACACCTTGAGGGAAGAAAATACTGCTTAGGACACAAAAAGCACTAGTCACAAAAAGAATTAGCAAATTATACTTCAAAATTTAAAACTGCTGCTATTTGAAACACATCTTTGAAAAAATAAAAAGGCAAGCCACAGGTTAGGAGAAAATATTTACGATTCATATATCTGACAAAGAATTTGTATCCGGAATATATAAAGAAGTCTTGAAACTCAATTATAAGAACAATAACAAACCAAGTTTGCCAAATGGGGAAAATGTTTGAATAGACTAAGAATTTCACTCATAAGCATTTATACAAGAAAAAGAATATGTCCATGTAATGCCCTCATACATGAATTTACTCTATTCATCATAGCCGAATGGTGGAAATAAGTCAAAAGTTCATTAACGGGGATGGATAAGCAAATGTGATATATCCATGCCATGGAACTACTGAGCAATAAAAAGGATGAACTATTGATACATGCAACAGCATATGTGAAACTCAAAATTATTTAACTGAGTGAAATAGACACATGATTTCATGTACGGGAAATTCCAGATCAGCCGAATCTAATCTATACCAACAGGAAGCAGACCAGTGGTTGCCTGAAGCTGAGGATAGAGGGGAATTAACTACAAAAAGGCATGAAGAACTTTCAACGGAGGATGGAAATGTTCTATATCTTAACTGTGCTGGTGGTTATTGGTTATACGAGTATAATCAATAACAATTATCAAAGCTCATCAAATTGTACACTTAAAATGGGCACATTCTATTGTAAGTTACACGTCAATAAAGCTGCTATTAAAGCCGGGCGCGGTGGCTCAAGCCTGTAATCCCAGCACTTTGGGAGGCCGAGACGGGCGGATCACGAGGTCAGGAGATCGAGACCATCCTGGCTAACACGGTGAAACCCCGTCTCTACTAAAAAATACAAAAATTAGCCGGGCGAGATGGCGGGCGCCTGTAGTCCCAGCTACTCGGGAGGCTGAGGCGGAGAGAATGGCGTAAACCCGGGAGGCGGAGCTTGCAGTGAGCTGAGATCCGGCCACTGCACTCCAGCCTGGGCGACAGAGCGAGACTCCGTCTCAACAACAACAAAAAAAAAAACTGCTATTAAAAAACAACAAAGTGGCGGGGCACAGTGGCTCATGCCTGTAATCCCAGCACTTTGGGAGGCCAAGGTGGGTGGATTACTTCAGGTCAAGTGTTCGAGACCAGCCTGGCCAACATGGCGAAAACCCTGTCTCTACTAAAATACAAAAATTAGCCAGATGTTGCGACTGGCGCCTGTAATCCCAGCTACTCAAGAGGCTGAGGCAGGAGAATTGCTGGAAGGCAGGAGAATTGCTGGAATCCAGGAGGTAGAGGTTGCAGTGAGCCTAAATCACGCCACTGCACTCCAGCCTGGGCAACAGAGTGAGACTCTGTCTCAAAAAACAAACACAAACAAACAAACAAAACAACAACAAAGAGTTTGTGATGGGTTTGCAATTTGTCAGCTTGCCTGAGTTGACCCACACTTCCCCATATTCCCCTTCCTGTGTGTCTCCAGTAAGTGGGAGCCATAAGAGAGATTCTTGTCTGAGATTTGGAGGCCGGAAGTGAAACAGCAGCTATTTTGTAAATCACATGTATTGTCACTTGTCTTCTGGTTCACCTTGTTGGTGTGAGGCAGTGGCTGCAAAGCTCCATCAAAGTCGGGGCAACAATAACTAATCTGGTGATATGGTTTGGCTCTGTGTCCCCACCCAAATCTCACCATGAATTGTAATAATCCCCATGTGTCATAAGAGGGACCCTGTGGGAGGTAATTGAATCATAGGGGCCGGATTTTCCCATGCTGTTCTTGTGATAGTGAGTAAGTCTCATAAGATCTGATGGTTTTATGAAGGGGAATTCCCCTGCACACGTTTTCCTGGCTGCTGCCATGTAAGATGTGCCTTTGCTCTTCCTTCGTCTTCCACCATGATTTTGAGGCCTCCCCAGCCATGTGGAACTGTGAGTCCATTAAACCTCTTTCTTTATAAACTACTCAGTCTGGGGTGTGTCTTTATTAGCAACATGAGAACAGACTAGTAATACATGTAGGTTTCAGTTGGTTCTCACAGGCTTCAACTTGTGCTTGTGGGCTCAGACTTACCTCTGCTCTTTCTTACTTTACATCCATCTTCCCTTGCCAAATGCTTGCCTTGTGGACTTGAATTTCCAGCATCAGATGTGGAGACAATAACCTTACAGAGACTTTTTACCATCTCCTACACCTAAGGTTAAATCCTTGTAGCAAATTCATGTGTGTGTGTGTGTGTGTGTATAAAATAACGTATATTTTATATATATATATATATTATTTTTCCTGATGGTTCTGCTTCTCTGATTTAATCTTGACTGATAAAGCCCCTTTAGGAAGAAAACTTTCTTCAGCCTCTGTTTCATTGTTATTACACATAATATGTTCCTGGCTGGGCATGGTGGCTCACGCCTGTAATCCCAGCACTTTGGGAGGCTGAAGCAGGTGGATCACCTGAGGTCGGGAGTTCGAGACCAGTCTGACCAACGTGGAGAAACCCCATCGCTACTAAAAATACAAAATTAGCTGGGCATGGTGGTGCATACCTGTAATCCCAGCTACTTGGGAGGCTGAGGCAGGAGAATCGATTGAACCTGGGAGGTGGAGGTTGCGGTGAGCTGAGATCGCACCATTGCACTCTAGCCTGGACAACAAGAGAGAAATATATATGTGTGCGTGTGTGTTCCCAAGGAAAAAATGTGTAGTACCACTATAAATGTGTATTATGTAAAAAGGAAAATAAAGGAAATATCCAAAAGCTGATTACTACTAGAATCATTGTTTGTTTATTTGACTTCTACTTTAATTCTTCCCTCCCAAAAATATATGAATTGATTAACAAAAAGAGACAAATATAATCATGAGGAAATGATTGAGACAAAAGGGGAGACCACAACTATGCCAATAATGAGGGCCACTGTAGCTACTGGGATGGGGGAGGGTGATCTGAGCTCTCTGATAGCTAAGGCCCAGAAAGGAAGAAAACAAAAATATTTGGTTAATATATATAAACTTATTCACATTAAAATAAGGAAGAAATACTCATAACTATCACAGTCTTTGTTTCTACAACTGGTCACATGGTCATAGCTGGTGTTTATAACTATCTTCTTCCACTACTCATCACATCTTCCTTTTGCCTTCAGCAAGCTCCTCAGCTGGTCATGGTTCTTTACCTGCTGGGGTTTTTCTGATGCCAGGGCAAGGTGTCTGTAACAAGGAGCCCTGACCATCAAGGTCAGAAGTGACAAGAGCTGATACAAGTTTCCAGCAGTTCTCACAGGCTCCAGTTTTTGCTTATGGGTTCAATCTTTTCCTTCATCTTCCTACACTTTACATCCATCTTCCCTTCCCCACTGTGGACCTCAAGCTCCAGCACAAAGCCTCAGAGAGACTGCTTAACCAGCTCTTATCATTTTGTAAGGTCAAATTTCTGTAACAAATACATAATAAATAGATATCTCCTAGTGGCTCTGCTTCTCAGATCGAACCCTTACTGTTACACAAAACATTATAAATATTCTCCTTAAACTTAAGACAGAAAAGGATCTCCACTATCACTACTTTATATAATATTGTATTAATGATTCTTGCCAGTGAGTTAGGAAAAGAAAAATAATTAAAATATTTAAGAAACAAAACTTGTTGGCTGGACGCGGTGGCTCACGCCTATAATCCCAGTACTTTGGGAGACTGAGGCGGGTGGATCACCTGAGGTCAGGAGTTTGAAACCAGCCTGGCCAACATGGTGAAACCCCATCTCTACTAAAAATACAAAAAATTAGCTGGGCATAGTGGTGGGTGCCTGCAGGTGTAGTGGCAGGCACCTGTAATCCCGGCTACTCAGGAGGCTGAGGCAAGGAGAATTGCTTGAACTCGGGAGGTGGAAGTCACAGTGAGCCAAGGTCGTGCCACTGCACTCCAGCCCAGGTGACAGAGTGAGACTCTGTCTCAAAAAAAAAAAAAAAAAGAAACAAAACTTGTTATTTGTAGATGATAAAATTATCTTTATAGAATTGACAAACTATTAGAACTAATGAGATTGTTCAACAAAGTTGTTAGATGTAAAATTCAAATACAAAACCATTTGCCTTCTTCCATACTAGCATTAAAAAACTAAAACGTAATTTTAAAAGGATAACATTTAAAATAGCTAGAGAAGGAAGGTTCTTTGAAATAATTTAACAAAAATATCTCATAGGATTTTCATAAAGAAAATTATACATTTTATTCATTTATTTATTTGTTTATTTTTATTATTATTATTTTTTGAGACATAGTCTCACACTGTCGCCCAGGTGGGAGTACAGTGGCATGATCTCAGCTTACTGCAACCTCCACCTCCCAGATTCAAGCGATTCTCCTGCCTCAGCCTCCCAAGTAGCTGGGATTACAGGCATCTGCCACCACGCCCAGCTAGTTTTTAATAGAGATGGGGTTTCTCCATGCTGGCCAGGCTGGTCTCGAACTCCTGACTTCAGGTGATCCTCCTGCCTCTGCCTCCCAAAGCGCTGGGATTACAGGCACAAGCCACCATGAGCAGCCGGAAAATTATGCAATTTTAATGAAAGATATAAAAGATAACAAAAAATGGTGAGCTATCCCATATTTGTACATGAAAATTTGCAGCATCATAAAGATATACAGTCTCCCAAAGTTGATCTATAAATTCAGTGTACTTTCAATCAAAATCTCAACAGGATCTTTCAGGGAACTTGATCGTCTCAACCTAAAATCCATAAAAAGGTAGAGGACCAAGAATAGCCATTGAAATCTTAAAGAGAAAAGGGAAGATTTGTCTTTCCGATATTAAGCCTATATAAAGCTGCAGTAATTAGAAGTACTGTTATTGGTAAAAGTCTAAAAAGGATGAACTATTCATTAAATGGTGCTGGAACAATTTGCTAGATATAAAAAAAATTTTTTTTGATGTTATAATCAAACCTCACTCTGCACCAAAAAAGAAATAATTCTGGTTAATTAAAGACCTCAGTGTGAAAAGCAAAACTTTGAAATGTTTTGATATATTAGACTGTTTTAAAAATGTTTTAACTTTTGTATGAAGAAGACGCAAAAACAAAATGACAAACCAAGCCATATCATGTTTTTAAAAAAGTTTTTACCTTTTAAAATATTTATACTGAAATATTATGAAGTTATGTGATATCTGGAACTTACTTCAAAATAACCAGGAAGCAAGGAGAGGGATTGGTGAGGTGTGAGGGTTGAGAGGAGGGCTGGGGATTAGGTTGGGTATAAATCAAACAAGGTTGGTTATGATCATTGTTAACGTTAGATGATGGGTACCCAAAGGTTCATTATACAATTCTTTCTACTTTGTTGTATATTTGAAAATCTCTATTTTAAAACGTTTTTATAAGAGACAGGAAAAAACAGATGATGCCTAAGAACAAAGTCCAGATGCAGACTGGCAGAATATTTTTGTAACACATCTAATTAACAGAAGACTGGTAATCTCAACTTACAAAGAATGTTAGTAATATATCAGTAACAAAATGACAATCGGTCCAATAAAACAATGGCAAAAAGGTTTGAATGGGCAATTCACAGAGGAATAAATCCAAGTGGGTAACATATGAAACATGCTCAAAGTTCAGATGTTCTTATAGTCAGAAAAATAGAATTTCTTTTCTTTTTTTTTGAAAAGAGTCTCGCTCTGTCACCAGGTTGGAGATCCTCTTTTTTTTTTTTTTGATAGAGTCTCACTCTGTTGCCAGGCTGGAGTGCAGTGGCATGATCTTGGTTCACTGCAACCTCCGACTCCCTGGTTCAAGTGACTCTCCTGCCTCGACCTCCTGAGTAGCTGGGATTACAGGCATGCACCACCAAGCCCAGCTAATTTTTGTATTTTTAGTAGAGATGGGGTTTCACCATGCTGGTCAGGATGGTCTCAATCTCTTGACCTCGTGATTTGCCTGCCTCAGCCTCCCAAAGTGTTGAGATTACAGGTATGAGTCAGCACGCCTGGCCAGGAAGATATAATTTAAATATCATTTTACCAGGGCCAGGCATGATGACTCATGCCTATAATTCCAGCACTTTGGGAGGCTGAGGCGGGCAGAACACCTGAGGTCAGGAGTTTGAGACCAGCCTGGCCAACATGGTGAAACCCTGTCTCTACTAAAAATACAAAAATTAGCCAGGAGTGGTGGCGGGTGTCTGTAATCCCAGCTACTCCGGAGGCTGAGGCAGGAGAATTGCTGGAACCCAGGAGGCGGAGGCTGCAGTGAGCCGAAATCGTGCTACTGCATTCCAGCCTGGGCAACAGAGTGAGACTCCATCTCAAAAAAACAAAAAACAAAAAACATTTTACCATGAAATATTTTACACACAACAGATTGGCAACAATTTAAAACATACGAATATCTGATAACACTGAGTGATGGTGAGGATACAGAGCTATGAGACGTTTTAGGTGGGTAATTTGGCAAGCCCACTGACAATACGTAGCAATGTCAACTATGTGTCTGTCCAATAACCCAAGATTCCACATGTTCCTATCCACCCTGGAGAAACTATCCTATATGTGCCAAGTAAACATGTACATGTGTTTATTGCAACACTGTAATTGGGGAAAAAAAGTGGAAATAAATTTTACTTCCATCAATTTATGAATGGATAAATAAATATCCAACAATAGTAATTTTTCAGTAAATTCATATATGTATGAAAATGATGCAAACCAACTTTAGGATATTGTCTTTCCTTGGGAATGGAAAAGGGTAGTAGAAGAGGATGAATAAAGTGTTAGCTAAAGTAGAATATTTTATTTTATTTTGAAAGAATAAAGCCACCAGGACAAGGTTAATTCTATTTTTTCATGGTAAAGAACATACAAGTGTTGACTATTCTCCATCTTTTAATGCTTTGTAACAAAATATTTTAAAACCAACAAACCTTCATTCTTTTTGATTTATACCATGGCAAATGGTAAGTGGGAAATTTTTGTCTTGTTTCCCACCAAAATAATTATTTTGGTATAGTACAAATAGGGCCAAAAAGCACACATAAGCTAGAATATTAGAGCATTGTTAAATGTTCCTTTAAAATAATTTACTCAGACAGGGCCTGGTGCAGTGGCTCACGCCTGTAATCCCAGCACTTTGGGAGGCCGAGGTGGGCGGATCACGATGTCAGGAAATCGAGACCATCCTGGCTAACATGGTGAAACTCTGTCTCTACTAAAAATGCAAAACAAAACAAAACAAAAAAATTAGCTGGGCGTGGTAGTGGGCGCCTGTAGTTCCACCTACTTGGGAGGCTGAGCCAGGAGAATGGCATGAACCCGGGAGGTGGAGCTTCCAGTGAGTCGAGATCACACCACTGCACTCCAGCCTGGGCCACAGAGCGAGACCCTATCTTGAAAAAAAAAAAAAAAAATTTTTTTTTACTCAGACAATAAAGCTCAGGGCAATATTTTACTTTACCTTCATTGCAATAGACTGAATATGTGTCCCCACTAATTCATATGTTGTAGTCTCAGCCCTCAACATGATGGTATTAGGAAGTGGGGGCCTTTGGGAGGTGATTAGGCATGAAGGTGGAGCCCTCGTGAGTGGATTAGTGCCCTTATAAAAGACTCCAAAGAATTCTCTCACCCTCTTTCTGCCACCTGTAGACTTCTTTCTAAGCACTGCTTTAGCAGCATCCCACCAATATGATACTTTATTTTTATCTTTGTTTATTCAGAATCTCCTTTTGATTTCTCAACTGACCTATGGGTGTTTGTTTTTTTTTTTTTTTAAGTATGTTTTTTAGTGTTCAAATATTTGGGAGATTTTTTGGTTACTTTCTATTGCTGGTTTCTATTTTATTCCATTGTCGTCGGAGGACACATGTTGTATGATTACAATCCATTTAAATTTATTGAGACTTATTTTATAACATAACATATAATCTTCATGGTGATTCTTACATGTGCACTTGAAAATAATGTGTTGTTGTGTAGAATGTTCTATAAATGTTAATTATGTCAAGTTGGTTGATGGCATTTAATTCTTTTATATCCTTACTGATTTTCTGTCTGCTTATTCTGTTAATTATTGGGAAAGGAGTATTGAAATCTTGAATAATAACTGTGAATTTGTCTATTTCTCCTTCAAGTTCTCTCAGGTTTTGTTTCATGTAATTTGAAGCTCTGCTGCTTGGTGCATATGCATTTAGAATTTATGTCTTTTGATGAATGACCCCTTTATCATTATGAAATGTCCCTCTTCATCTTTGATAATATTTTAGAAGCTTTGTTTTCAGCAAGGATCTGTTTATAGTAAATTCTCTCAGTCTCTGTCTGAAAATGTCTTTATTTAATCTTCTGGATTAAATGATGATTTAGTTGGATATGAATTCCAACCTGATAGCTCTTGTCTCTCAGCCCTGTAAAACTGTTATTTCATTATCTTTTGGCTTTGAATATTGCTGATGCAATATCTCTTTTCAATTTAATTCTTGTTTTTTTAAAGTTGCTCTGTCATTTTTCTCTGACGGCTTTTAAGAGCTTCTGTTTAACTTTAGTAGTTGATGTTTCTTTGTAATGTGTCTAAGTTTAGGTTTGTTTATTTATTTATCTATTTTTGAAACAGAGTTTTGCTCTTGTCTCCCAGGCTGGAGTGCAATTATGTGATCTCGGCTCACTGCAACCTCTGCCTCCTGGGTTCAAGCGATTCTCCTCCCTCAACCTCCCGAGTAGCTGGGATTACAGGAGCCTGCCACCACGCCAGGCTAATGTTTTGTATTTTTAGTAGAGATGAAGTTTCGCCATGTTGATCAGGCTGCTCTTGAACTCCTGACCTCAGATGATCCACCTGCCTCAGCCTCTCAAAGTGTTGGGATTACAGGCGTGAGTCACCACACCCGGCCTGGGTTGATTTTATTTTATTTTATTTTATTTTTTTACTTTGAGACGGAGTCTTGCCCTGTTGCCCAGACTGGAGTGCAGCGTCATGGTCTTGGCTCACTGGAACCCTCCTGGCTTCAAGCGATCATCCTACCTCAGCCTCCTGAGTAGCTGGGATTATGGTGCCTGCCACCACGCCCGGCTAAGTTTTGTATTTTTAGTAGAGGTGGGGTTTCACCATGTTGGCCAGGTTGGTCTCTAACTCCAGATCTCAAGTGATCCGCCCACCTCGGCCTCCCAAAGTGCTGGATTCCAGGCGTGAGCCACCGCGCCCGATCTGGGTTTATTTTTATATTCCCTGCTTGGCATGGATGTGCTTCTTAAAACTGGGATTTAGGCTTTAATCAATACAGAAAAAATTGTCAGCCATTATGTTTTAAAATATCAATTCTCCATCATCCCACTATCCCTACAATCTTTCTGGTTTCTCCTTGGGGAGTTCCTGTTAGAGATATATTTAACTATCTCATTCTATCTGGATATATCATAACCTCTTTTTCATATGCTCCATAATTCATGTATTCCATCTTTTTATCTTGTTGTGCTGCATTTTGAGTAAATTCTTCAGATATGTTCTCCAGTTCAGTAATTCTCTTCAGCAATGTTAAATACGATATAAAAGTCCACTGAGTTTTAGATTTCAATATTTATATATTTCATTTCTAGGAGACCAATTTGGTTCAAAATCTGTTGGTTATTTTTAAAATAGCGACTTGTTCTTATGGATGACAGTGCTTCCATTTATGTCTTTAATCATTTTAAACAGATTCATTTTATCCTTTCCGTTAGGTTGTTATATTATTTGAGGTACTTTGGGGCTATTGATCTGCAATTTTGCACCCACTTTTTCTCCCCGTGGAATCTTTTCCTTTTCTGTTTTACTATTTATTTACTTATTTATTTTTATGTATTCGAGACAGAGTTTCACTCTGTCGCCCACGCTGGAATGCGTGATCTCGGCTCATTATAACCTCTGTCTCCTGGGTACAAGCAATTCTCCTGCCTCAGCCCCCTGAGTAGCTGGGATTACAGGTGGGCGCCACCACATCCAGCTAATTTTTGTATTTTTAGCAGGGACAGAGTTTCACCATGTTGGCCGACTGGTCTTGAACTCCTGACCTCAGGTTGATCTGCCCGCCTTGTCCTCCCAAATGCTGGGATTACAGGCATGAGTCACTGCGCCCAGCCGTGTTTGTAATTCAGAGTTTAAGTGCAACGTTGGTGGAGATACCTCTGTGGTCCTGTGTATCTCAGGTTTGGGATGTGGGCTTCCTAAAGTATTTTTGTATTTGTTTCTGCCAGACACCAGAGACTGGGAAAAATTTTTATGTCAACTTTTCATTGTAGGAGTTCTTGGTCCATGCAGGTCATATGGTATGGCTCAGGGGAGATATTTTTCTACCCAGAGGCCAGGCAAATAAATACATTCTTCGTTGTCAGCTTGTGCTAGCAGGTAGGTGTTTTTCTTTTCCACTTTTTACTAATGGTTCATCTCTTCAAGGCCCAGGAGTTATGTAGAATATGACATTCCAATTCCTTTCCTCATGCAAGTCAAAGGAATTCATTGTGAAGCTAAACCATCATTAGATTGAAGAGTTAAATAAAAACATTTATAGACAAAGAGTTACACAAATTTACTACCAACACATCCTTGTGGGCCAGGCACTGTGGCTCATGCCTGTAATCTCAACACTTTGGGAGGCTGAGATAGGAGGATGGCTTGAGCCAGGTGTTCGAGACCAGCCTGGGCAGCATAGCGAGACCCCATCTCAAAAAAACAAAAATTTGTTTAAATCCTTACTGAGAAAAAAAAGCAAAAGATTTTCATAAGGAAAAAGATATTTGAGCAAGGAAACAGAGTTCAGATGGAAGACCTATGAGAACAAATATATGGTAAATGTATAAGTAAAGCTAAACAGGAATTTACTACATATTTTTAAGGATGGTTATTAAGGGGCATTAAAACATAATGGAACTCCAGGTTATGAGTTGCATACATAAAATAAACTAAAAAAGAACGAAAAACACATAATGGAACTAAGATACTGGACAAAAACAGCATGTAAATGGAGAAAATTAGATCAAACAGGATTAAAACTTAGGAGGACATGTAATCAAAAGGGACTTTTGATAGTTTAGTTTCTGGTTAGTTAATCCAGAAAATTTTATTTCCCATGAACAAGAAATCCAGAAACAAGTGACCCTTGGGTCAGTTAAGTTAGTGGTTCCTTAGTGCCATTGCAGACCCTCCGTCTTCCCCTCTGGCCTCTTTCTTTGATGCCTGTGGTAATGTGCCAACCCAATGTCTAGATTCCTTCCATCTTTAGATCTCTCTTTGTTCAATCTATTGAGGAATTTCCATTTCTGACCTTGAAGTATTTTCTTCTGTGTATGCATATATATTTTCCCCTAAATTGGAATCATGCTGTGCGTTCCATTTTGTTACCTGTCCTTCTAAAAATATTCATCATTAAAACATTTAGCATAAATATAGGTAAGTCTCTAATTTCTTTTATTCTTTTTTTTTTTTTGAGATGGAGTTTCACTCTTGTTGCCCAGGCTGGAGTGCAATGGCGTGATCTCGGCTCATCACAACCTCTGCCTCCTGGGTTCAAGCAATTGTCTTGTCTCAGCCTCCCGAGTAGCTGGGATTACAGGCATGCGCCAGCACGCCCAGCTAATTTTGTATTTTTAGTAGAGACAGGGTTTCTCCATGTTGGTCAGGCTGGTCTCAAACTCCCGACCTCAGGTGAACTGCCTGCCTCGGCCTCCCAAAGTGCTGGGATTACAGGCATGAGCCATCGTGCCCAGCCAAAATCTTGATTTCTTATAACCAGAAAGGTGGAAGCTACTCAAGTGTCCATAAATGAATGAATGCACAAACAAAATGTGGTGTATCCATACAATGGGGTATCATTCAGCCTTAAAAAAGGAAGGGGCTGGGTGTGGTGGTGCATGCCTATAATCACAACCCTTTGAGAGGCTGAGGTGGGAGGATCCCTTGAGCCCAGGAGTTTGAGACCAGCCTGGGCAGCATAGGGAGACCCTATTTCTATACAAAATTAAAAAAAAAATTAGCTAGAGGCCAGGCTCGGTGGCTCACGCCTGTAATCCCAGCACTTTTGGAGGCCGACGTGGGTGGATCACCTGAGGTCAGGAGATTGAGAGCAGTCTGGCCAACATGGTGAAACCCCATCTCTACTAAAAATACAAAAAATTAGCTGGGTGTGGTGGCGCACGCCTGTAATCTCAGCTACTTGGGAGGCTGAGGCAGGAGAATTTCTTGAACCCGGGAGGCGGAGGTTGCAGTGAGCTGAGATCGTGCCATTGCACTCCAGCCTGGGCAACAGAGCGAGATTCTGTCTCAAAACAAACAAACAAAAAACAAACAAACAAAAACAACTTAGCCAGGTGTGGTGGCACGCATTTTTAGTCCCAGCTACTCAGGAGGCTGGCGTGGAAGGATTGCTTGAACCCAGGAATTTGAGGTTACAGTGAGCTATAATTGTGCCAGAGCGCTCCAACCTGGGTGAGAGTGAGGCCTTGTCTCTACAAAAGAACAAAAAGGAAGGAAATTCTGATGTGTGCTACAACATGGATGAAACTGATAGACATTATGCTAAGTGAAACAAGGCAGTTATGAAAAAAACAAATACTGTATGATTCCACCTATATGAGATACCTAGAATAGTCACGTTCATAGAGACAGAAAACATAATAGTGGCTGCTAGGGGCTGGAAACTGTGAGGAATGGGGAGCTGTTGCTTAATGGGTACAGTTTTAGTTTTGCAAGACAAAAAAGTTCTGGAGATGGTTGCACAATGTGAACATACTTAACACCATTGGACTGTATACTTTTTTTTTTTTTTTTTTTTTTGAGACGGAGTCTGGCTCTGTCACCCAGGCTGGAGTGCGGTGGCCGGATCTCAGCTCACTGCAAGCTCCGCCTCCCAGGTTCACGCCATTCTCCTGCCTCTGCCTCCCAAGTAGCTGGGACTACAGGCGCCCACCTCGTCGCCCGGCTAGTTTTTTGTATTCTGTAGTAGAGACAGGGTTTCACTGTATTAGCCAGGATGGTCTCGATCTCCTGACCTGGTGATCCGCCCGTCTCGGCCTCCCAAAGTGCTGGGATTACAGGCTTGAGCCACCGCGCCCGGCCTGGACTGTATACTTTAAAATGATTAAGATGGGCCGGGGCCCAGGGGCTGACGCCTGTAATCCCAGTACTTTGGGAGGCCAAGGCAGGCAGGTCACTTGAGGTCAGGAGTTCCAGACCAGCCTGGCCAACATGATGAAATCCCCGTCTCTATTAAAAATACAAAAATTAGCTGGGTGTGGTGGCCGGGTGCCTATAATCCCAGCTACTCGGGAGGTTGAGGCAGAAGAATCGCTTGAACCCTGGAGGCGGAGGTTGCAGTGAGCCGAGATCATGCCACTGCACTCCAGCCTGGGCGACAGAGTGAGACCCTATCTCAAAATAAATAAACAAAATGATTAAGATGACAAACTTCATGTTATGTGCATTTTAGCGCAGTTAATTTTTTTTTTTTTTTTTTTGAGATGGAGTCTCACTATTGTTGCACAGGCTGAAGTGCAATGGCATGATCTCAGCTCACTGCAACCTCTGTCTCCCGGGTTCAATTGATTCTCCTGCCTCAGCCTCCCGAGGAGCTGGGATTACAGGCACCTGCCACCACGCCCAACTAATTTTTGTATTTTTAGTAGAGACGAGGTTTTGCCATGTTGGCCAAGCTGGTCTCGAACTCCTGACCTCAGGTGATCTGCCCGCCTCAGCCTCCCAAAGTGCTGGGATTACAGGTGCGAGCCACCATGCCCAACTGGTTAAAATTTCTTTAGGGGAAAATATTAGCCGGGCACGGTGGTGTGCGCCTGTGGTTCCAGCTACTCAGGAGTCTGAGGTAGGAAGATCACTTGAGCTAAGAGGTTGATGCTGCAGTGAGCTAGGATTGTACCACTGCACTCCAGCGTGGGCGACAGAGTAAGACCCTGTCTTAAAAAAAAGGGTAAGGGGGAGAAAAATAATATTGATTCCTATGTTGAATGGGCAATACGTACACATGGTACCAAAATCAGAAAATGCAAAAAGGCATACAATGTTTTCACTATGGGCCTTCCCTGTCATCTAGTCTTCTCACCTGTCCCACAAACCACCCATCTACTCATCATCTCCCTTGAGCATCAGTTGACACCCATTTTTTTTTGAGAGGGGGACTCGCTCTGTAACCCAGGCTGGAGTGCAGTGGCGTGATCTCGGCTCACTGCAACCTCTGCCTCCCGGGTTTAAGCAATTCTCCTGCCTCAGCCTTCTGAGTGGCTGGGATTACAGACATGTGCCACCAAGCCCAACTAATTCTTATATTTTTAGTAGAGATGGGGTTTCACCATGTTGGTAAGGCTTGTCTCAAACTCCTGACCTAATGATCCGCCAGTCTCGACCTCCCAAAGTGCTGGGATTACAGGTGTGAGCCACTGTGCCTGGCCACCACTTTCTTGTGTGTCTTTCCATAGGTATTCTATGACTCATTCTTTCAAATAGCTGTATGTTATTTAATTGTGCATTGTGCATAAGCACCATACTTTCACCATTCCCTTGATAGTGATCATTCAGTTGTTTCTAGCTTGACATTTCTTTGAAATTTCCTCTTCTAATAAAAAAATTACACTCCATTAGACATGTATTTATTTCACATATTCTTTGTTTTAATTATACTTATTTTAATAGGCAATATATTCACAGGGTTCAAAATTCAGGAAGCACAAGAGGGTAAACATTAAAATATCCCCCCTGCCACTGCTGACTCCCAGGTCAACATATTTCCTTCTGGGCTTGTCATGTATTTGCCTGTTTCTTCACAAATCCATTCCTGCTCTTTGTCAGCTCTGTTTTCTATTGCAGGAAACTACATTTCCCAGGTTCCTTTGCTTGGTGGCTTCTGGCTAGCTTCAGGCAATGGAGGAAGGGCAGGCACTGGTACAGACTGGAGGGTGCAAGGAAGGCAGAGCCAAGGTACTTCTCTGTCTCCTCATGCTTTACGTAGGGTTTCCCGCAGTTGCTGCAACTTCTTGGCTCCAGCTCCCCTCCGGGCAGCCCCCACCATGATTCTACTACTGCTGAATTGGCCCAGCTTCTGGGATCTGGTAACAACACCTCCTCCCTGTGTTCCTTCATCCGTAAGGCTGGTAGTCATTTCTTGCTATTAATACCTTTAAGGTTAATTCATAATCTTCTATTTGGTGTCCTAACTCTTTATCACCTGTGTAGCCAGTTTCTTCTATTAATTTCCCTCTGAACAAAATACTATTATCTGTTTCTTGTGTGTGTCTTTCCAGAATATTTTATGCATATAGAAGTAAATTTATCTGTTCTCTCCCTTCTATTTTTTTCACAAATGATAACATATTTTATACCCTATCCAACACTTTGCTTTTCATTTAGCAATAATCCTGGAGTTCTATATAAGATTCTAAGATTCTCTCCATTTTTTTATTTTTTATTTTTTTGATATGGAGTCTCACTCTGTTGCCCAGGCTGGAGTGTGATGGCACGATCTCAGCTCACTGCAACCTCTACCTCCTGGGTTCAAGCGATTCTCCAGCCTCAGCCTCCTGAGTAGCTGGGATTACAGTCACCCGCCATCATGCTCGGCTAATTTTTGTATTTTTGTAGAGATGGGGTTTCACCATGTTGGCCAGGCTGGTCTTGAACTCCTGGCCTCAGATGATCTGCCCGCTTTGGCCTCCCAAAGTGCTGGGATTACAGGCATGAGCCACCGTGCCTGGCCGCTTTCTATTCCTTTTAATCCAACAAGGAGATGTACTGCAATTAAATTGTTGGAACACATTCATGCTTATTTGTTTATGTATTGTCTATGGCTGACTGCTTTCATATTGTGAGTTTTGTCCAATTCTTTGTTCGAGAAGCCAAGAAACTGGACACCTTCCACTGATAACGATACCAGTCCCTTATTGACGGATATTAGGTTACTTAAGCTTTCCTGCTATTACAAACATCTGTGAATAATCTTGAATTATACCATATCATGAACTTTGGAAAAAATTGTAGACTTAGAATTGCTGGGTCAGTGGGTATGTGTGTTTAAAAACCTTTTTTGTTTGTTTGTTTGTTTTTGAGACAGGGTCTCTCTCTGTCACCCAGGCTAGAATGCAGTGGCATGATCGTAACTCACTGCAGCTTCTAACTCCTGGGCTCAAGTGATCCTCCAGCTTCTGCCTCCCAAGTAGCTAAGAGTACAGGCATGCACCACTGTGTCCAGCAATTTTTTTTTTTTTTTGTAGAAATGAGGTTTAGCTATGCTGCCCAGGCTACTCTTGAACTCCTGGGCTCAAGCCATCCTCTCACCCCAGCTTCCCAAAGGGATTATAGACGTGAGCTTCCTCACCTGGCCTTGAAACTTACTATTTTTTTCTTTTTTGGATACAGGGTCTCTCGCTATCACCCAGGTTGGAGTGCAGTAGCGTGATCATAACTCACTGCAGCCTCTAACTCCTGGGCTTAAGCGTTCCTCCTACCTCAGCCTCCTGAGTAGCTGGGACTACAGGTGAGCACCACCATGCCAAGCTAATTTTTGTATATTTAGTAGAGAAGGGGTTTCACCAGGTTGCCCAGGCTGGTCTCGAACTCCTGGACTGAAGTGATCTGTCTACCTCAGCCTCTCAGAGTGCTGGGATTACGGGCATGAGTCACCATGTCCAGCTGAAAGCTTTTTTTTTTTTTTCAAGCAGATAAAGGCTTGTTTTATTTTAATGACTGATCTGTGTAATCACAGAGGCCAGTATGTAAAGACAAAGGGGGAGCTTTTATTTCTTGATCTTTTCCTCCTTGGACAAAGTCTTGATGATCTCCTCCTTATTGGCCTGGAGGCGCTCTTCACGGTGCTTGTGTTCTTCCTTGGTCTTGGACCTGCGGGCCACAGCCCGGTCAGCCAGGAGTTTCTTGCAGGCCTTGTCTGTCTTCAGCTTGTGGATGTGTTCTGTGAAAATCCGCTTGTTTTTGAACACATTCCCCTTCACCTTCAGGCACAGGCTGTGATTCACGTAGCAATCAGTCTTCTTAGATTCATGATATCTTCTGAGCAGCCTGCAGAATCCTCATTTTCCTCATCCACATGATCTTCTCTGACATTCAGGCATTGGCTGTACCCTTTTGCCCATGTGCCTGCCCTTCTGGCCGGCCAAGGTGTTTTCCGGCATCGTGCCTGGGAATGGACAGTCACAGGCTTGCAAATGATCAGCCCATCTTCGATCAGCTTCTGGATCTGCTGACTGGAGTTGGCATTGGCGATTTCATTGGCCTCATTGGGGTCCAACCAGACCTTGTTCTTGCCACAGTGAAGGACACTGGAGATGAGCCTCTTCTGAAGCCTGAGCATACTCATGGCTGAGACCACAGCAGCAAAAGGTAAGAGCTCCCTGAAAGCTTTTTAAACATAAAATTTCAAAAATATATTCTTGATAGGCATGGGAGCAAAACATCAAGGATTCCAGGGAAACAGTATGTTGGATTGAATCTTTTGATTTTATTTTGTATATGAGAACATGGTCAAAGTCATTTCTCATAAACAGCACAATTTTACATTATTAAATGTGTTTTAAAAAGTAGGTATTTTGAAAGTCTTTCAAGTATACAAGCAAGTGAAGACAAAAGGGCAGGCCTCTATAATTACCTTGAATTTTTCAAAAAGTTCAAGTACTACTAGGTTAGCAAAATTCGAGAGCTCTGTCGGGTTTTCTTGATTGTGAATTGGCACAGTAATTATCCACTGAGGATGACCAATTTGCCTATGATTTTAAAAAAATAATCTCTGAGCATTCAAAATCTACTGCAACTCTCTGTTCTGGGAATAATGTGAGGTTTGCATAGAGGGAGTATGCCAGTGAAGGCTTGAAATAGGTTCTAAAAATGCTAAGGGCACAAGTTATTTTGACTTTAAAAGCACCTTAACATTTTGTTACTGAAAGCTTTACATTATCTTGCCTGTTCAAGGAATTGTATGGACCAGCCAAGAATTGCCTGTTACTGCCAGTTAAAATGTGAACCCTGGGGTCAGTGTAATTTCTGGAAATAAAATAAGTATGAGAAAGAGTACAGTTACTGACCATTATTCCTGGTGCCATGCTTGGCAAACTTTTTCTGTAGAGGGGCAGACAGCACACATTTTAGGTGTTAGGACCATGCAGTCTCTGTCATTACTACTCAACTCTGCTGTTTAAATGCTAAAGCAGCCATAGACAATAGTTGAATGAATGAGCGTGGCTGTGCTCCAATAAAACTGTCTACAGAAAGGGCGAGTGGCAAGATTTTGCCACAGGGTCCCAGTTTACCCACTCATTTCCTGGAGGAAAATTAGAGTCCTTGCAGTGTAGCATCACCTCAAGCCATGGAGTACTTGGTGACCTTTGGTGCTCTGGTTCTCTTTGACCTGAGCGGAGTTCTTTCCCATGAGACCCGAGCGATGTCTAAAATGACTTTCCCTGATGACACCCTGGATATACAATTTCCTTAGCTTACATGTCATTTGGATGAGAGTAAGTGCATAGGAAATGTTGCTATGATGTCCTTCCACAAATCTGGGGATCTGTGGAGAGAATGTTATTTATGACAGAGCATTAGAGGGAGAACAAGAGCAACAAAATCAGAGATCTCTGGTGTCACTGTGGTGGATTGTTTGTAAAGATGGCTGCTAACAATCCCGCCCATCCCGCCATATGCCTCAGGCACTTCCCATCAAGTAGTGAGGTCTATTTACCTCCCCTTAAAAATGGGCTGACCTTAGGACTTGTTTTGGCCAATGGAATATGGCAGAAGTGATGAAACCGTCTTTGCAAAATTGTGACTGAGACAGTGAAATAGATCTAACTTAACTGCATCTTGCTTCTTAGCTCCAAGCTTGCTTCTTAGCTCCAAGTTGCTTCTTAGCTCCAAGCAGTCCTTATTCATTCCTGGGCATAGGCTGAACTAACTTTGGGAGAAGCTTAGTTATGGTTTACAGTTTAAAACAAAGACTATAGGCCGGGCGCGGTGGCTCACGCCTGTAATCCCAGCACTTTGGGAGGCCAAGGTGGGTGAATCACGGGGTCAGGAGTTCAAGACCAGCCTGGCCAAGATGGTGTGAAACCCTGTCTCTACTAAAAAAATATATAAAAAAGTTAGCCGGGGCCGGGCGCGGTGGCTCAAGCCTGTAATCCCAGCACTTTGGGAGGCCGAGACGGGCGGATCAGGAGGTCAGGAGATCGAGACCATCCTGGCTAATATGGTGAAACCCCGTCTCTATTAAAAAAAAATACAGGCCGGGCGCGGTGGCTCAAGCCTGTAATCCCAGCACTTTGGGAGGCCGAGAGGGCGGATCACGAGGTCAGGAGATCGAGACCATCCTGGCTAACACTGTGAAACCCCATCTCTACTAAAAATACAAAAAAACTAGCGGGCGAGGTGGCGGGCGCCTGTAGTCCCAGCTACTCGGGAGGCTGAGGCAGGAGAATGGTGTAAACCCGGGAGGTGGAGCTTGCAGTGAGCTGAGATCCGGCCACTGCACTCCAGCCCGGGCGACAGAGCGAGACTCCGTCTCAAAAAAAAAAAAAAAAAAAAACAAAAAACTAGCGGGTGAGGTGGCAGGCGCCTGTAGTCCAGCTACTCGGAGGCTGAGGCAGGAGAATGGCGTAAACCGGGAGGCGGAGCTTGCAGTGAGCTGAGATCCGGCCACTGCACTCTAGCCTGGGCGACAGAGCGAGACTCCGTCTCAAAAAAAAAAAAAGTTAGCCGGGCGTGATGGTGAGCACCTGTAATCCCAACTACTGGGGAGGCTGACGCAGAGAATTGCTTGAATCTGGGAGGCGGAGATTGCAGCGAGCCGAGGTAGCGCCATTGCACTCCAGCCTGGGCGACAGAGTGAGACTCTGTCTCAAAAATAAACAAATAAATAAATAAAAATAAAACAAAAACAATAACAGCCCTTTCCCAAAGCAGACCTCCTTCTTGCCTGGGGACTAGATTGCCTTTGTAGGACTAAAATTAGCCATAAGATTGGAAATTATGGTTTAGGAGTCATGCAGCTGGGGGCTACAAGATTCTGACCCTCCCTGAACTGCTCTTAAGATAAGTGCTTGAGATATTTTGCAGACCCTGCACTTGATGGATCAGCTGGCACCACCCAGACTGATAAAGTGGCTCATCTGATCTTGTGGCCCCACCAAGGAACTGACTCAGCACAAGAAGACAGCTTTGACTCCCTGTGATTTCATCCTTGACCAGTCAGCACTCCTAGCTCACTGGCTTCCTTCCACTCACCAAGTTGTCCTTAAAAACTCTGCTCTCCGAATGCTCGGGGAGAGTGACTTGAGTAATAATAAAACTCCGGTCTCAGCCAGGTGTGGTGGCTCATGCCTGTAATCCCGGCACTTTGGCAGGCTAAAGTGGGTGGATCATGAGATCAGGAGTTCAAGACCAGCCTGGCCAACATGGTGAAACCCCTGCCTCTACTAAAAATACAAAAATTAGCTGAGCGTGGTGGTGTGCACCTGTAATCCCAGCTACTCAGGAGGCTGAGGCAGGAGAATCTCTGGAACCCAGGAGGCGGAGATTGCAGTGAGCCGAGATCGCGCCATTGCACTCCAGCCTGGACAACAGATCAAGACTCCATCTCAAAAATAAATAAATAAATAACAACTCCAGTCTCCCGCACAGCCAGCTGGGCGTGAAATACTCTTTTCTCTACTGCAATTCCCCTGTCTTGATAAATCAGCCAGTGAGCAAGTCTAGGCAGTGAGCAAGGTGAACCCCTTGGTCACTGTCTAGGCAGTGAGCAAGGTGAACCCCTTGGGCGGTTACAGTGATGCGGTATCAATTCCAAGCCTAGACCTGAAGAAACTTGGCATCTTCAGCTGTCACCCTCTTAGAAGCCAGCTGTTACATAAAGACGCTTGGGCTAGACTTCTGAATGATCCACAATCACATGGAAGAAGAGAGAGAGGTCAGATAGAGAAGAGCTTAGGTGTCCAGTCACTGCTACCACCCAGGCTGAGGCACCAGACATGACTGGGGCCATTTTGGATGTTCCAGCTTTAGCCAAGCTCCCAACTCAGTGTAGCCATATGACTGACCCCAGATAACATCACATGGAGCAGAGACATGTCATCCCTGCCAATCTCTGGCCAAATTGCAGAACTGTGAACAAATAAATGGTTGTTTTAAGCCACTAATTTGGGGGATGGTTTGTTATGCAACAATAGTTTCCATGACCCAGTAGCAGGGTACCCATGATGGGGATCTTCTGGCTTGAAGCTCTCCTGACACTTGATTTTCTGCCCTTTACAGCATCCATAATTAGCAACTCCTTAATCTGGCCTTCAAGGCTCTCCATTGCCTTGGCTTTTACTTACCTTGCCATCGCCATTTCTGCATGCTCCACTGCAGGAAGTTTTCCTTCTAGAGAAGCAGTACAGCATAGATATTAGGAGCGATGACTCTGGAGACAGACTGCCTATCATTAGCTGTGTGATCTTGGTCAAGTCACTTAACCCATCTGTGCTTACTCTCTTCGTATGAAAGGTGAATGATAATAATCCCTACCACATGCATGGTGGTGGTGAACATTAATATGTCAATATGTGCAAAACACTTCGAATAGTTCCTGGCACTGTGCCATACATAGTTTTGGGAGCCTTCATTCAGTATATTGCCTCCGACCAAGGTGGCTTTCTCTGCTCCCCTTTCTTTCTCTCCTTCTTTCCTTCTCTCTCAGCCCACCTGCAGACCCCTCCTGTATGTGGAGGCCCCGATGCAATAGCTTTCATTTGTCTAGGTTTTCCTTCTCTCGTTCCTGTTTGGGACACTAATCTGACAGTTAGGCTTTGAGATTCTGGAGTCTCCGGATTGTCTGGGGATCCCATTTTGCTTCTTGAAGGCAGAGACTGTTGTCTGAGAGCTGCAACAATTGCCTTCCTGCCCCTGCAGTGCATGCAGATTTTCCTGAAATAAAAAACTGGCCGGGCGTGGTGGCTCACGTCTGTAATCCCAGCAGTTTGAGGGGCCGAAGCGGACGGATCACGAGGTCAGGAGTTTGAGACCAGCCTGACCAACATGGTGAAACCCAGTCTCTATTAAAAATACAAAAATTGCCGGGCGCGGTGGCTCAAGCCTGTAATCCCAGCACTTTGGGAGGCCGAGACGGGCGGATCACGAGGTCAGGAGATCGAGACCATCCTGGCTAACACGGTGAAACCCCGTCTCTACTAAAAAATACAAAAAACTAGCCGGGCGAGGTGGCGGGCGCCTGTAGTCCCAGCTACTCGGGAGGCTGAGGCAGGAGAATGGCGTAAACCCGGGAGGCGGAGCTTGCAGTGAGCTGAGATCCGGCCACTGTACTCCAGCCTGGGCCACAGAGCGAGACTCTGTCTCAAAAAAAAATTAAAATAAAAAAATAACAAATAAAAAATAAAAATAAAAATACAAAAATTAACTAGGCATGGTGGTGGGTGCCTGTAATCCCAGCTACTTGGCAGACTGAGGCAGGAGAATCGTTTGGGTTCAGGAGGCGGAGGTTGCAGTAAGCCGAGATCACGCCACTGCACTCTAGCCTGGGTGACAGGGCAAGACTCTGTCTCAAAAAACAAACAAACAAACAAAAACTGAGTAAAAGATTGATGTGGACTAAAACCAGTGGCAATGCTTTCGGGTAAATAGGACTTGGGTTGAGCTTGGAGGTCTAGAACACTTGGCAAAGTGTGGGGGCCAGGAGGAAGCGTTGTCCTTTCTTAGGCTGCATGTGATATGGACCTCATACATGTAAGCTGTCTGTGCCCAATTCCTTGTACTGTCACTTATTAGCTTGATAACGTTTTGCAAGTATTTACCTCTTCAGTCTCCTCATCTGCAAAATGAGAGATTTACTAATTATACTCCTGCCATGAAGTTGTAGGACTTTACATATATATATATATATAATTATTATTATTCTTTTTTAGACGGAGTCTCACTGTCACCCAGCCTGGAGTGCAGTGGTGCCATCTCAGCTCACTGCAACCTCCACTTCCCTGGTTCAAGGAATTCTCCTGCCTCAGCCTCCCGAGTAGCTGGGACTACAGGTGCACCCCACCACTCTCAGCTAATTTTTGTACTTTTAGTAGAGATGGGGTTTTACCATGTTGGCCAGGCTGGTCTGGAACTCCTGGCGTCAAGTGATCCATCCGCCTCAGCCTCCCAAAGTACTGGGATTACAGCATGACCCACTGTACCTGGCCCTAATGGCTTATACTTCTAAGACCCTTGGGACAATGACTGGCACAAGAAAATACCTCATAAATGTGAAACATGTTTTGTCATCGTTAAGCCCCTCAATTTCCACAAGCTGTGTCAGCTTGATCACCTGCTGAGCGGACCACTAAACACCATGTGTCTGCACTTGTCTGCCACCCAGATGGTCCTGCCCAGGTACAGCCGTACCTGAGCTTGTGTGTGAGCAGCTCAGCTTAGGGAGGCCATTCTTTACAGTGCTCTGGCCATTCCTTACAGCGCTCTGTTAGCCCAGGACTAGGAGAGACTACTAGAAAGATTTACACCCAAATTGTGTCATTTTACCCTTTTGTAGAGTTACTTTTATTGGACTGTGCTTTAGCATCACACCTTTTGTGTACACTGCAGGACATTATAAAGAATAGCCCCATAAACTATTGACTTCTCCATAAAGACGCCACTGAAGAGATTAATTTCATTTCAGTATTCTCTGTGTAGGGAGAACTTTTGTGTTTCATTACAAAGAATAATTGTTCTTTTCTTGTAGTTTTTTACTGTATGAGTGTGCAAAATGCGTGATGGATCAGGTGTTACTCTCTGCATTTTCTGCCAAATTTGTGACCTTCTGGCAGGGGGCTAGATTCTTACAGGGTATTTTGGGGGGTTCTAACCTAACTCTTTGCTTCATCTATTTTTTTCTACCCTCATTTTCGCTTTTGCCTTATCATCTTGCTTAATTTTTAGACATTGCCATCCAACTCTAACTCTTTCGTTGGACTGAAGCAAGGTAAAAATAAAAAAATTTAAGAAGTGCCACTTAAGATAATTCTAAATCAATACCTTTTAAAAATATGTGGAAAATATAAATATGCATTCTGCAGTTTTAGAAATCATGTAACTTATCTGTGAATTTCTTCTTGGCCTTGAGTTGTTGAACAGTTGTTGAACAAAATTAAAAAGATTTGAGCAAGAAAGTGAAAGAAGAGACCCACTGGTTCTTGTTTTCAGGCTCCAAAGACATACTGTCATGAAATCCATTATAACCACCACAGCCACCACTACTACTGAGCAGCTACTGTGTGTGTGTAAGGAATTCTAGTCGGTGCAATATATTCAACAAATAAAATAGATGCTAGACACTAAGGTGCTAAGGATACAGTAGAATAAAGCCAGACAAGATCTCTGCTTTCGCAGCGCTTTAGTAAATTCTCTTTCATGATGAATTTCTAACTGCCTGCCTTTGAGCAAGTCCTCTTTGTACTAGGAGATCTAGAAAGCCTGATAATGATGGTGAAGATGACAATGTCAGCTTACATTTATTGAGCGCATACTATATCCCAGGCATTGTTGTAAGTGCTTTGCATGTATTAGCTTACTGAACCCTCAGACAATCCCATGAGGTATGTGCTAATGTTAACTACACTTTAAAGATTAGGAAATGGAGGCACAGAAGGGTCACATCAGGGTTTCTCAACCTATTGGCACTAGTGACATTTCGGACCATATAATTCTTTGTGGTGGGGGACTGTGCTGTGCACTTGTATGATGTTTAGCAAGATCTCTGTTGTCTATCCATGACTAGGTGCCTAATAACACCCCTGCACCCCAGTTGTGACAATCCAAATGTCTGCAGACATTGCCAAATGTTCCCTGAGGGGTAAAACTACCCCCAGGTTGAGAATCACTGGGTTAGATGATTTGCCCAAATTACACAAGTAGTATGCGTTAGAGCTGAGATTCAACCCAGGCATTCTGGCTGCAGAGTGTGAGATATTAACAACACCAAACTCTAGGTGTAACCGTCTCAGTCATAATTAGAATTTTCAGAAATAGAAATGTGAGAATCTTTGTGAAAAGATGTTTAAGAGATGTTAAAAAAAGAAATGTGAGAATCTAACTTTCTGAAAATGGTGGACACAGCACTAATACTGAGATCTGACAATTACTAGTATTTTAATAATTCTGTGTGTATCAGTCAGGGACCCAGCAAGAAACAGAAGGCATTCTCTAATTAACATAACTTGGGGAGGGTTAATAACTGACTGCTTACAAAGGTGTGGGGCAGGGAGTAGGGAGACCACAGAGGAGAGTGTAGTCCCCTGAGTCTCTTAACAGTGGAGAGCCTTTACCGTGTATATTAACAATGGGATGAGAAAGAGAGAGACCTGGACAGAGAGAGAGATGCCTTCAGAACAACACTATCTGGCCGGGCGCAGTGGCTCACGCCTGTAATCCCAGCACTTTGGGAGGCCAAGAGGAGTGGATCACCTGAAGTGAGGAGTTTGAGACCAGCCTGACCAACATAGTGAAACCCCATCTCTACTAAAAATACAAAAATTAGCTGGGCATGGTGGCTTATGCCTGTAATCCCAGTTACTCAGGAGGCTGAGTCAGGAGAATTGCTTGAACCCAGGAGGCGGAGGTTGCAGTGAGCCGAGATCGCCAACCTGGGCAATAGAGCAAGACTCTGTCTCGAAAATAAATACATAATAAATAAATAAATAAATAAATAACACTATCTTCTGTTGCCCAAGGTGACCTTGAAAGGAGAACGCTAGGAGATAAATACCACAACTTGACTCTCCTTCCTCCCTCTGATCTTCTTCTGGGACTGTGCATTGGCTACACCCCACTGGAAACCAGAGAACAATGATGCCCACTAACTGTGCTCCATTCAAGTCAGCCACCTGGGCAGAGAGCAGGCAAAGAAGGGTAGAGAGAGATATCTGCCACACTGCAATAACCTTTATTTTTTTCTTTTTTTTTTTTTTTGAGACGGAGTCTCGCTGTGTCGCCCAGGCTGGAGTGCAGTGGCGCGATCTCGGCTCACTGCAAGCTCCGCCTCCCGGGTTCCCGTCATTCTCCCGCCTCAGCCTCCGAGTAGCTGGGACTACAGGCGCCCGCCACTGCGCCCGGCTAGTTTTTTTTGTATTTTTTAGTAGAGACGGGGTTTCACCGTGTTAGCCAGGAGGGTCTCGATCTCCTGACCTCGTGATCCGCCCGCCTCGGCCTCCCAAAGTGCTGGGATTACAGGCTTGAGCCACCGCGCCCGGCCAATTTTTTTCTTTTTTTAAGGTGGAGTCTTGCTCTGTTGCCAGGCTGGAGTGCAGTGGCGCTATCTCAGCTCACTGCAACCTCTGCCTCTCAGGTTCAAGTGATTCTCCTGCCTCAGCTCCTGAGTAGCTGGGATTATAGGCGTGTGCCACCATGCCTGGCTAATTTTTGTATTTGTAGTAGAGACAGAGTTTAACCATGTTGGCCAGGATGGTCTCAATCTCTTGACCTCACGATCTGCCCACCTCAGCCTCCCAGAGTGCTGGGATTACAAGCGTAAGCCACCACGCCTGGCCTGCAATAACCTTTCTCATGGGATTTAGTTTCTGTCTATTGGCTTTGAGGTTTGGTTATTCCATAAACTTTACAGATTTGTAATTTTCTTGGTGAGAAGTCAATTTCATCTAACACCTTTACCTTGATTTTTCATGACCTCCAATGTGTATAGTTGGTGAACCAGCCTGTGTAGAATTTGAGGGCAGAGGGGGCGGGGCTCGGTGGCTCAAGCCTGTAATCCCAGCACTTTGGGAGGCCAAGATGGGCGGATCACGAGGTCAGGAGATCGAGACCATCCTGGCTAACACGGTGAAACCCCGACTCTACTAAAAAAATACAAAAAAAAAAAAAAACCTAGCCGGGCGAGGTGGCGGGCGCCTATAGTCCCAGCTACTCGGGAGGCTGAGGCAGGAGAATGGCGTCAACCCAGGAGGCGGAGCTTGCAGTGAGCTGAAATCTGGCCACTGCACTCCAGCCTGGGCAACTGAGCGAGACTCTGTCTCAAAAAAAAAAAAAAAAGAAAACAAAACAAAAAAAAAAGAATTTGAGGGGAGAAAAGAAAATTATTGTAATATCTACTTTGGCAAGATGCTATTAGGATGCATCTGCTACAGAAACATTGGAGTAGTCACTGCCTTTTTCTTTTAATTTTTTAAACTGTAACCGAGACGTAAGGTTCACTATTATGTGTTTATGTTGGCAGAGATTCAAATGTGAAAATTCTTTTCTAAACCATTCTTTGAAGTATTTGGATATTCGCTTCAAACTTTTTGTCATGCCCTCAATTGATTACACTTTCATTTTAAAGAGTCAATGGATAGCATGTCTTGATTTGCAGTCTTTCCACAGGTCTTTTAAAGATCACACCTACACAACAACAAAAATGGCCTGTCAATTCAGTGAGATCAAGTCAATTAATGGAATTTTAAAAAAAACACTAAAGGGTTTTTTTAATGTGGCACCGTGTGTGTGAAAAACAATTCTTGGGTTGACCATAATTTTTATTTTTCTCACAGTGGATTTTGGCACCACTTGGTACAGCTTGGCTAAGGCTCTTTCTAGCCCACCCTTGAGCATTTCTGTCTTCTCAATCCCTTCTGTTATGTTCCTTGTACACTGTGAGTTCCAGCCCTTTCCCTGAACTGTATGTTCTAGAAACATAGAATCTTGGAGTTGAAAGTGCTGTGAGTAGCCACATAGTTCATTCTTCCTCCCAGCGGGTACCCTCTTGTGTAATATCTCTGACAGATGGCCACCCAGCCTGTGTTTGAGCATCATCTAGGACAGGGAACCCTCTACTTTGCAAAGCAGCTTGTTCCACTGTGGGCGAGCTCATACTGCTAAACTGATCATTTTGCCATTGAGCTGAAACTTGCTTTCTTCTAATTTTCATTTCCTTCCTTCCTTCCTTCCTTCCTTCCTTCCTTCCTTCTTTCCTTCCTTCCTTCTTCCTTCCTTCCTTCCTTCCTTCCTTCCTTCCTTCCTTCTTTCTTCCCTTTCTTTCCTTCTCCTTCCTTCCTTCCTTCCTTCCTTCCTCCCTCCCTTCCTCCCTTCCTTCCTTCTTTCCTTCCTTTCTGTCTTTCTTTCTGTCTTTCTTTCTTTCTTGAGACAGAGTCTTGCTCTGTTGCCCAGGCTGGAGTGCGGTGGCATAATCTCAGCTCAGTGCAACCTTCACCTCCCGGGTTCACGTGATTCTTCTGCCTCAGCCTCCTGAGTAGTTGGTATTACAGGTGCATGCCACTACGCCCAGCTAATTTTTTTGTATTTTTAGTAGAGACGGGGCTTCACCATGTTGGCCAGACTGGTCTCAAACTCCTGACCTCAGGTGATCCACCTGCCTCGGCCTCCCAAAGTGCTGGGATTACAGGCATGAGTCACTGAGTCTGGCTGCTTTCTTCTTAATTTTCACGCATTAGAGAAAGGCAGTAGAAGGTAGTGGTCAAGATTCCGGTTCTGAGCCAGAGTGCCTTTGTTCATGTTCCTGCTCTCCCACTTACCATCTGTGTGCTCTTGTGCAAGTTATTTAACCTTCTAATCCAGTTTGTTTCTCTGTAAAATGGGGATAACAGTAGCTTTGCGTTGTATCAATTTAGCTAAGTTGGAACTAAGACTCCCAGAATTCCCTTCCTTGTTTGGTCCTGGGTTAGAGTTGACCACAGGGGAAATTGGAGGGCAGAAGTAAGGCAGGAAGTAGGGTATAGGGCCACTGCTGTTGTAGTTTCCCTACATCAGCACAGACCTGGTTTGCATTATTCATGTAGGTCACCAACTGGGCATGCAGCTCTTCCAACCCTGGCCAGCTCTTCTTCAGCATCTCTGGATCCTGGGCCAACTCTGTGTGAAGTTCTGTGGTGAAGTGTGCCAGCTCTTCTACAGGTCATTGGCATCTTTAAAGTCAGAGGCTTGGAGACAGTGAGAGACTGACAAAGATACCAGTGTGATACCAATGTGACCAGTGTAAGTTCTGATGAGAGACAGATGTGAGTTTCAGCTCTTTCTTGCTCTCTTCCACTTTACATCCATTTTCCCTTCACAACTCCTGGAGATGCTGACTTCAGGCCCAAAACCAGATGCAGAAGCAAGAGCTATACACAAACTACACAGCTCTCAATATTCGTAAAGTCTGATCTGTAAGCTAAATTTCTTATTTAATTCACAGTGACTCTGCTTCTCTGATCAAGCCCCAATAATACCAGTACATTGCGACAAATAAATGAAATAATCTATGTAAAGACTCATTACAGTGCCTGGAACGTAGTTAAGTACCCAGCATCCTTGGACCTGTATTGTTATAGTCTCCATCTTCATGGTATTACCAGCTCCATTCTCCAGGTCATTACAGAATGCATTTGGCTCCTCTTCCACCTGACACTGAATCCACATATTTAAATCCTTTTTTTTTTTTTTTTTTGGAGATAGAGTCTCCCTCTGTTGCCCAGGCTGGAGTGCAGTGGTGTGATCTCTGTTCACCGCAACCTCTGCCTCCCGGATTCAAGCGATTCTCTTGCCTCAGCCTCCCGAGTAGCTGGGATCACAGGCCCCTGCCACCATGCTCAACTAATTTTTTTTGTAATTTTAGTAGAGATGGGATTCCACCATGTTGGCCAGGCTGGTCTCGAACTCCTGACTTTAAGTCATCCGCCCACCTCGGCATCCCAAAGTGCTAGAATTACAGGCATGAGCTACCGCATCCAGGCTAAATCCGTATTTTTGAAGGCTTTTAAATATAGAACGATCTGTCAAGTGAAACCTTATGAGAGATACTGGACTAAGTGATTTGGACATATTATCTCATTTAATTGTCTTCACAAACACTCTAGAAATTTTCCAGATGAGGCTACTGAAGCTCATCCCAAGGTGACATAACTAGGGGTCTCTTGGACTACCTATAGTTAGTTGGGTTTTATAGTAATATGCAATTTCTAACTTGCATATTTATAAATCTTGTAATTGTTGTATAAAATAAGAGCAATTACTTTCATTTGTTCTTTGATTAATAGTCAACACAATTCAAACAGATTAAAATCACTTTAAACAGTTAATCCCATTTATAAACTTATTTAATTCCCCTTTTAAACTATACTCATAAATGTAATATATTTGAACTTTTCAAGCCCTTCAAATGCCTGACAAGGTGTAAGTATAATCCTAACAAACAAAATTCTACCAGCTAAATGACTTTGGTGAAGATAATAGATTAAGCCTATAAATTTGTTGAATCTTGAGCGCTCATAAACATTTCCATACTGTTAATACGCTTGTGAAAATCTCTTATGCTTTTCTACGTGAAATTACAAGTCAAAATCAATTGCTCAAGGCTAATCTAATAGATTTCCTAAAATGCTAGATTCTCTTAAACATTACAAAGAAATTGTTTTTAATTTATACAAAGTGTTACTACTATGGCTATTTACTTCATCATATCATTCTAAATTCTCCCCAGGATTGAAAAGTCACTTACTCAAATAAGGGTAGTAGATTTACTATAAGGGTAGTAGATTTACTATATCAGGTAAATTGAACTGAAGTCAGAAGGTGGCTTTTCCCCTCAGGATGTGTTTGTGTAGTTAGAGATTCAAGACCCAGACATAGGATTTAAGAGCCTCTTGCTTCCTGAATGATTCTATCTTAGTCGCAGGGTACATAGGAAACCCCCCCTTTTTTTTTCACATGAATGTTCATAGCAGCTTTCTTTGTAATAGCCCCAAACTGGATACAAACCAAATGTCCATCAACAGATCAACAGACAAAGTGTGATGTACTGATACAATGGAATATTACTCAGCAATAAAAAAGAAAGAACTACTGATACACACTGCAACAGGGATGAACCTCAACATCACTGTGCTACATGGAAGAGACCAATCAAAGAGGAATCCACACCATATAATTCCTTTTATATTAAATTCTAGAAAATGCAAACTAATCTGTAGTGACAGAAAGCAGATAGGGGTTCAAGGAGAAGAGAGAGACCACCATAGGGGAATAGATACGTTCATTACCTTGAGGGCTGATATGAATGTAAGGGTATATACATATATCAAAACTTATACTTTTTTTTGAGATGGAGTCTTGCTCTGTCACCCAGGCTGGAGTGAAGTGGTGTGATCTTGGCTCACTGAAACGTCCACCCACCAGGTTCAAGCAATTCTCCTGCCTCAGCCTCCCAAGTAGCTGGGACTATAGGCGCGTAACACCATGCCCGGCTAAGCTTTGTATTTTTAGTAGAGACGGTTTCTAGCCATGTTGACCAGGCTGGTCTCAAACTCCAAATCTCAGGAGATCCACCCATCTTGGCCTCCCAAAGTGCTAGGATTACAGGTGTGAGCCACTGCTCCTGGCCTCAAAACTTATGCTTTAAATAGAGGCAGTTTATTGTTATGTCAATAAGCTTGGTTTTAAAAAAACTAATGAACTATATCATATTTTTCTTACAAAATTAGTCACAATAATTTTATTCATAGCAAAAATGGGGACCCCCCCTTTTTTTAATAGCCATTTTGCTCATGGGAGGGCGTAAGGCCATACCTTTTAGCTATAAAGTTTTAGTTACCTAATTGGGTTAACCAGAAACCTGCAACCCTACTTCAAGTGGCAGACTAAACTCTCTTTATCCCTAAATTCCTTAAATATTCTATTTTATCCTGTATCTTCTATTTTTATCTGGCTATAACTCACAGTCATGAGCTGGTAGAGTTGGATTTGAACCCAGATCTCCCTGAGCCCAGAGTGTGGTCTGTGATCCACCATGATATGCTGATTTTTTGTGTGTGTGATGGAGTCTCACTGTATCGCCCAGGCTAGAGCGCAGTGGCGCAATCTTGGTTCACTGCAACTTTTGCCTCCTGGGTTCAAGAAATTCTCCTGCCTCAGCCTCCCGAGTAGCTGGGATTACAGGCGTGCACCACCATGCCTGGCTAAGTGTTTTGTTTTTGTTTTTGTTTTTGTTTTTTGCCCTCTCATCCCATTTATTAAAGAAACAGTAAGAAAAGATACAATGCAGGAAAACCACCAACCATCCTTTCACAGCAGGCTGAACGAAGCACAGTGATTTCTTCCCTTCATCCCCCTCACCCCAATTCCCATATTCCCATCCACATCAGTTTAAATTTTGAGGTTCTTTGATTGGGAGTACCAGTGAAGAGGGAGCTGGATGAGTAGAGGAGCCTTAAATCTGCCTACCTCTAAGTCCCAGGAGAAGGGAGCTACAGGCCCAGTCAGTCAAGCAGAAACTGCATTTGGTGGGTCTTTGAAGTGGTTGTCCATCTCCCTGTTCTGTGTTCAAGCCCCCAGGGAAAGGTATGGTGGTAGAGGATGACCAGGTCCAAGCTGCCCAGGTCAGAGCTATGGAAGAATGGTCTGTTCACCAACGTCACATTTCTAGAGAGCAGCGAGCTGATTCTCCAATGGTGAGCAGGGGACTACATGTGAACTGGGATCCGCAAGCCAATGTATCCTTGAGGAAAAGTCCACAAGAACAATTCAAGAAACTAGTAAGAAACAATGGGCAGAAAACTGTGTGATGAAAGCACAGCAGGCTTCTGGGAGGCTGGAGATCCTTTCTCTCAAGGCCAGGATTATTCCCACCTGCCACAGTTCACATACCAGAAATAACATCTCACCTTCAGTCAAGAAAAATGCAGAGGAAAAAGATGGCTCATTTGAACTTAAGGCCCAGCTATGTTCTTCAGAACGTAGCTCCACAGCTACCCTTTTACCTAAGAGGTAGCCCCTGCTGAGAACCACGGTGCCTAGAAACTAAGGTGGTCCTGGAGGGAAAATGGTGTTTAAGGGAGTAACATTCCATTTGGGGACACTGCAGCCATTGGACCCCCTGGTCTGGGACAGCAGCTGGGTTTGTGCCAGGGAGGCTTCCCACTCTAGGAAATGGGACCAAACTCTTGCCTGCAGGGCCATTCATCCTTGGAAAGGAAGCTGGGTTGAGACCCAGGGTCCCATTTGGCCTTGCGAAAGGAGCTGGGTTGATACCCATAGGGCCTGCTGGAGAAGAGCCCAGGTGCCCGGCAGCTGACCTGGAGAAAGTAACTTGACTGAGGCCTAATGGGCCGGTAGACTTTGGGAAGGTAGTCAGACTTGGACCCCTGCAGGCCAGCGGTTCTTGGGAAGTTAGCTGGGTTGGGGCCAAGTGGCCCAGAGGCTCTTGGGAAAACTGTTGGATTTGAGCCCTGGAGGCCAGCGGACCTTTGGAAGGTAGCTGGATTTGATGTCAATGTGCCAGAAGACTGAGAGAAGGCAGATGAACCTGCTCCCCTGGGAAAAGGATTAGCATTTACCCCCATGGGGCTCTCTGGCCTAGAAATGAGCTGAATTAGGGTCTATGGAGCCAGGAGCCCTTGACATGGGAGATGGATTTGGCCCTGGAAGGCCAATTCTGCAAGAGCCAGGACCCGAGTTTGGGCCCATGGGGCCAGGTACTCTTGCCATGGAAGATGGGCTTGTGCCCATGTTTCCAGAAGCCTGTGACAAAGAAGCTGAATTTGCTCCTAAAAGACCTGCTGCTCTTAGAAGGGGGATAATATGGAGGCCTTGAGGTCCAGCCATTCTTAAGATCAGGTCCTGTGCCCAAGAGACCACCTGCTCTGGCATCTAGATTAGGGCCCGGGCCCAGGCCACTTGGTCTTGGGTTGGGCCCAAGGCCTGGGCCTGGAAACACACCTAACCTGGGGGCAGGGTTTGTCCCTAAAATGCCTGATCTCAGATTGGGGTTAGGTCCTGGGCCCAGGCCAACTGGCCTAGAATTGGGAGGACCATTCCTGAAGGTCAACAAAACACCTGCTCTCAGGTTAGGTCCAGATCTAGGGCCCATGGGACCACCACTTCTGGGGTCGGGACCTGCTCCCAGGAGACCACCTGCCCTTAGGTTGGACATAGGACCTGGTCCTGGGAGACCCCCCTAACCTGGGGTTAGACAGAGGCCCCAGGCCTGGAAGAGCCCCTGTCCTAGGGTTTAGGGTGGGGACTCATCTCAGGCCTGGCCCCAAGAGGCCACCAGGCCTTGGGAAAGAAACTGCACCTGTGCCAGTGGGATTCATCCCTCCTGGAAAAAGAAGCCATGCTTGGGTCACAACCACCAGCGGAGAAAGGTGCTGGATTTGAAGCCAATGAGCCTGATGAAGCTGGAAAAGGAGATGGGTTCCTTGGAAATGGGGCCAGATTTCCACCAAGAAAACTGGCCGCCATAAGGAAGGGATCCGAGTTCACACCCAGTGGGTGGCCTATGTTCAGATAGGACCCCACTTTGGTCCCAGGGAACCGTACAGCCGTCCTCGAGGTGGCAGCGGAGCACGAGTCCAACGAGTTGGCCGATCTCTAGGGAAAATCCGAGGCTCTTTCATACTTTTTTTTTTTTTTTTTTGAGACGGAGTCTCGGTCTCGCTCTGTCGCCCAGGCTGGAGTGCAGTGGCTGGATCTCAGCTCACTGCAAGCTCCGCCTCCCGGGTTCACGCCATTCTCCTGCCTCAGCCTCCCAGTAGCTGGGACTACAGGCGTCCGCCACCTCGCCCGGCTAGTTTTTTTTTTTTTTTTTTTTTTTTGTATTTTAGTAGAGACAGGGTTTCACCATGTTAGCCAGGATGGTCTCGATCTCCTGACCTCGTGATCCGCCCGTCTCGGCCTCCCAAAGTGCTGGGATTACAGGCTTGAGCCACCGCGCCCGGCCTCTTTCATACTTTCTTGGGAACGCTGGTGATAATGCGCTTGAGGCGGGTTTTGAAAAGGATCCTGTCTTTGATGAGTGCTCTCACCAGGTACCGAGTGCCAGTCTCGCGGCCAAGCTCATCACAGTCCTGATACCCAAGAGTGTGTTTGACAAGGACTGCAAAAGGTTTCTCCAGGTGGATAATTTTCCCATACAGGATCAGCACAGGGATTCCCTGGAGATAACAATTTGTGCCATGAGCTTTCTGTCTTTAAAAAGCAAGTGGAAACAGATTGCAATGGCGGCCACCTAGTGCGGCGCTGCGGAGTCAACGGGGGACAACTCAACCTCCCACTGCCGCCGCTGCCGCCGCGAGCACTGCCTGCGCCAGTTTTTTGTATTTTTAGTAGAGAATACATGTATTTAGTAGTAGGGGTTTCACCGTGTTGGCCAGGCTGGTCTGGAACTCCTGACCTCAGGTAATTCTCCCGCCTTGGCCTGTAATCTCAAAGTGCTGGGATTACAGGCGTGAGCCACTGCGCCGGGCCAATATTGTGAAACCCAACAGGGTGAAACCCTGTCTCTACTAAAAATACAAAAATTAGCCCGGCCTGGTAGCTGGTGCCTGTAATCCCAGGTACTTGGGAGGCTGAGGCTCGAGAATCGCTTGAACCAAGGAGGTGGAGGTTGCAGTGAGCAGAGAACGCACAATTGCACTCCAGCCTGGGGGGCAAGAGCGAAACTTTGTCTTAAAAAAAAAAAAGAAAGAAAGAAAGAAAGAAAAAAAAGACACTTTATTTCTAGCACCTACTACAGTGCTAGACAGAATCTGGCACATAGCAGGTACTCAGCCAAGAGTTAATTAATGGATATACCACAGCATTTCAGGACCACAAAGTGTATTCTGTAACATTTTATGCATTCTCAGTTTCCATATATTTACCTCTAAAATCAGTTAAAGTATGTCTGCTAAATACTGGTTGGCAAGATAAGAGCAAAAGGTGATAGCTATGTTACTATTAAGAGTAAAGAAAGCCAGGTGCAGTGGCTCATGCCTGTAATTCCAGAACTTTGGGAGGCTCAGGTGGGAGGATCGCTTGAGCCTAGGAGTTTTGAGAGCAATCTGGGTAACATAGTGAGACTCTACCTCTACAAAAAAATTAAAAATTAGCCAGGCATGGTGGCATGCACCTGTAGTCCCAGCTGCTCAAGAGGCTGAGGTCAGAGGTTTGTTTAATCCTGGGAGGATGAGGCTGTAGCCTGGAACCTAGGCAATAGAAAGAGACCTTGTTCAAAAAAAAAAAAAGTACAGAGGTCTGCAATATACAGTACAGTCATGGATTTCAATTAACCACAGCTCTTTGACACATATTGTTCACTGAGACGGTCTTGAAAAGAATCAAATATTGGTTTGTTTTGAGTATATTATGGTTCTTTTTTCCCTTCCAGTTTGCTGAGTTTGGAAAACAAAAGGAGTTTCACTTTCAGTCAAATGAGCTCACTATACTGGTTTTTAAATTTTTGTTTTTGTTTGTTTTATTGCTTTTGTTTCTTAGTAAATTAGTTCAGTTCATTTTAATTTTGGTTCTCAGCTTATGCCAACATGTAAGTTTCATGTGAATTAGCTTTAATCTCAAGATTTCTTCAGTGTACTTCAGGATGTCACAATTCTTCCATTTGATGTTTGACTTAAAAATCCAAGTAAAGTTTAATACAAACAGGAAACAACTATCAGTGGAAATGAAATTTGATTCTTTTTTTTCTTACTTTGAGACAGAGTCTCGCTGTGTTGTCCAGGCTGGAGGTGCAATGGTATAATCTCAGCTCACTGCAATCTCAGCATCCTGGGTTCAAGTGATTCTCCTGCCTCAGGTTCCCAAGTAGTTGGGATTACAGGCTCCTGCCACTACGCCTGGCTAATTTTTGTATTTTTTTTTTTTTTTTTTGAGGCGGAGTCTCGCTCTGTCGCCCGAACTGGAGTGCAGTGGCCGGATCTCAGCTCACTGCAAGCTCCGCCTCCCGGGTTCATGCCATTCTCCTGCCTCAGCCTCCCGAGTAGCTGGGACTACAGGCGCCCGCCACCTCACCCGGCTAGTTTTTGTATTTTTAGTAGAGACGGGGTTTCACCGTGTTAGCCAGAATGGTCTCGATCTCCTGACCTCGTGATCCGCCCGTCTCGGCCTCCCAAAGTGCTGGGATTACAGGCTTGAGCCACCGCGCCTGGCCAATTTTTGTATTTTTAGTAGAGATGGGGTTTCACCATGCTGGTCAGGCTGGTCTCGAACTCCCAACCTTGGGCAATCCACCTGCCTCAGCCTCCCAATGTGCTGGGGTTACAGGCGTGAGCCACTGTGCCCGGTGACATTTTATTCTTAAAATATCAATGGCTAAAAAGAAATTGTCTTTTTCTTGTCTGTTTTGAATTTTCTTCATTATTACACTGTGCCTTTAATCAGCCAAATTGACATTAAGTTGTATTTGGGTAGCAATTTCTCAGTGTGTGGTGATGTGGTAGGGGAAGCTGAGTTAGTGGCATTTGAATTAGGACAGTTTGTTTTGTTTTGTTTTGTTTTTTATTGTGTGAGACTTTCTCTGAAATTGCCTCACTTTTAGCATCCACAGCCTCTAGGTACTAATTGCCATAAGCAACTCTCAGTCATTATGACAACCCAAAACATGCCCATTTATAATACATGTCCAAGTGTTCTCTAGGTGGGGGCCCACCTGTTGAGGGCCATTGAGGAATAAATATACCCAGTATTCAGAATACCTAAATATTCTGGTTTCAATTCAGCCATTAGCTGTAAGATTTGATCTTCCAGTGCCTATATTTCTGTCTATTACAATTATGTGGTTGAAAAATACCCTAGGCCCCAGGGCCATAAATGATTTATTTGACTCTGGGGAACAGTCCATTTGAACTTCTTTACATACATAGATTTTGTCTGATTTAATAGAATTTTTTTTCAGAGTTGAAAGCACATGGAAAAGTAAAAAGAAACAAAAATACTGAATTTTCACTTAATTATTTGGTACTCAGGAATTAATAGACCACCACCATGGCCATTCCTGTCACCAGGTTGCTGTTAGATGAGCGTACCACTGAAAAGTTACTAATGAAATTGAATACAGGTTATTATATCATTATGAGTTGATCACCATTCATTTTCTTTTTTGTTTGTTTTGTTTTGTTTTGCTTTGTTTTGTTTGAGATAGAGTCTCTCTCTGTCACCCAGGCTGGAGTGCAGTGGTGCAATCTTGGCTCACTGCAACCGCTGCCTCCTGGGTTCAAGCAATTCTCCTGCCTCAGCCCCCTCCAGTAGCTGGGATTACAGGCACCCGTCACCACACCTGGCTAATTTTTGTATTTTTAGTAGAGATGGGGTTTCACCATGTTGGCCAGGCTGGTCTCAAACTCCTGACCTCAAGTGATCCGCCCACCTCGGCCTCCCAAAGTGCTGGGATTACAGGCGTAAGCCACCCACCAGTAATTGTCATAAAGTTCCATTATGAAATTGGGGTATGAAGGGTGAATTAAAAAAAGGAAACAAATATGAATGAAGCTACCTTCGTAAGTCAATGTTGTTTTCAATGAGATGTCCACGGAGCTGCCACACATAAGGATTCATTTTATTCTCATTATTTATTATGAGTATTTAAAAAATAGAGCAAAGTTAGTCCCAGCTACTCAGGAGCCTGAGGCAGGAGGTCCACTTGAGCCCAGGAATTCAATGCTGCAGTGTGCTATGCAGTCTGCAGTGAGCTAGACTCAGTTGAGTCTGTGAATAGCCACTATACTCCAGCCTGGGCCACATAGTAAAACCCCATCTCTAAATAAAATAAAATAAAGTAAAATAAAATAAAATAAACCAAAGCAGAAAGAATAGGAAATTGAACATCCTTGTACTTACCAAGTAGTTTGAAAAATCATTAACCTTTTTGCCACATTTGCTTCATTTCTGCACTGTTTTAAAGTACAGATATCGTGATATTTCACTTCTAAAAACTTTAACATTAATCTCTTAGTTCACCAGGCATGATGGTGCACACCTGTGATCCCAGCTACTCAGGAGGCTAAGGCAGGAGAATTGCTTACCAGAATCCTGCAACCCAGGAGGTGGAGGTTGCAGTGAGTTGAGATGGCACCACTGCACACCAGACTGGGTGATAGAGGGAGACTCTGTCTCAAAAAAAAATTTCTTTTTTTTCTTTCTTAGTTCCTTTGTACTGCTCTAGCAGAATACTATAGATTGTGTGGCTTATACACAACAGAAATTATTTCTCACAGTTCTGGAGGCTGGGAAATCCAAGATCAAGAAGATTCGGTGAGCGCCTTCTTCCTATTTCATAGAGAGCCATCTCTTTGCTGTGTCTTCACATGGTAGAAGGGGAAAGGGAGCTCTCTGCAGTCTCTTATAAAAGTACTAATCCCTTATAGTGTGGAGTATTCATGGCCAAACCACCTCCTAACAACCTCACTTCCTCACACCATCACACTGGGGTTTAAGATTTCAACATATAAATTTTGGGGAGACACAAACATTCAGCCCCATAGCAATCTCTAAATAAATAACTTTCTCCTATGTATCCACGACAATACTATAAACGTAAGGAAATGAGCAATAATTTCTTACTATTACCTAATACCCATTTCCTTTGCAAATGTCTTCAATTGCCTAAACATTGGCTTTTATAAGTCTGGGCGCGGTGGCTCACGCCTGTAATCCCGGCAATTTGGGAGGCCCAGGTGGGTGGATCACGAGGTCAGGAGATTGAGACCATCCTGGCTAACACCGTGAAACCCCGTCTCTACTAAAAATACAAAAAAATTAGCCAGGCATGGTAGCGGGCACCTGTAATCCCAGCTACTCCAGAGGCTGAGGCAGGAGAATGGCGTGAACCCAGCAGGTGGGGCTTGCAGTGAACCAAAATAGCCACTATACTCTGGCTTGGGTGACAGAACGAGACTCCATTTCAAAGAAAAAAAAAATTGACTTTTATAGTCCTTCCTCCCTTCCTCCTTCCTCCCTTCCTCCCTTCCTCCTTTCCTTCCTTCCTTCCTGTAAGAATTCAGTCAAGGATCATTGACTGTCTTGAACTTACATCTCTTCAGCCTTTTAAAATTTAGACCTTCTTTTTTCTTTTTCTTTCTTTCTTTTTTTTTTTTTTTTGTTGTTGTTGTTGAGGTGGAGTCTCACTTTTTTTTTTTTTTTTTGCTGAGGTGTAGCCCAGGCTGGAGTGCAGTGGTGTGGTCTCAGTTCACTGCAAACTCCACCTCCCGGGTTCAAGCGATTCTCCTGCCTCAGCCTCCTGAGTAGCTGGGATTAGAGGCGCCTGCCACCATGTCCAGCTAATTTTTATACTTTTAGTAGAGAATGGAGTTTCACCATGTTGGCCAGGCTGGTCTTGAACTCCTGACCTCAAATGATCCGCCTGCCTCGGCCTCCCAAAGTCCTGGGATTACAAGCATGAGCCACTGCACCCAACTAGACCTTCTTTTTTCTTATTTGATGACACTGACTTTTGGAAGAGAATGATCAAATATTTTGTAGCATGTCTCACGTTTTAACTTTGTATAATTATTTCTGTGTCATAACACTCAGAATGTTTCTCTTCTTGCAATTAATTTGTGAAGAGGAAGTTAGATCTAAAAGCTTGATTAAGAATACTACATAGGTGATGTATGCTTTATATGTATCACATCGTAGGAGGCACTTTTTGGTTTGTTTGTTTTTGAGAAGGAGTTTTTTTCTTGTTGCCCAGCCTGGAGTGCAGTGGCACAATCTCAGCTCACTGCAACCTCCACCTCCCAGGTTCAAACGATTCTCCTGCCTCAACCTCCCAAGTAGCTGGGATTACAGGTGGGCACCACCACTCCCAGTTAATTTTTTAATTTAGTAGAGACGGGGTTTCATCAGGTTGGTCAGGCTGGTCTCGAACTCCTGACCTCAGGTGATCCACCCCCCCCTCCGCCTCCCAAAGTGCTGGGATTACAGGTGTGAGACACTGCACCCAGCCAGGAGGCACATTTTTAAAATGTGTCTATTATTAATGATGCTACTTTGTTCACTGAATTAAGGTGTTTTTTGCTTGTTAAAGGACAATTTTTGATAAGAGTAATCCTTAGCAAGCTTAACTGGGAAAAAAAAAAGGGTAAGCTCGGGACTCTCAAACAAATACAAAACGAACATATGCCAAAGACGTTATTTAGTTCGTTAATTAGTGAGGAAACCAGTAAGATATTACAACTGGTTTAAAGGAAAATCCAAAAAGCAGACACATATACAGGCTGAATAAAAGTTAAAATGGATTTGCTCAAACTGGTCAATATCCATAGGGCAATAATCAACTGCACCTTTACTAGACAATTTCCATTTTTCTAAGGACGTGAATCATTTGCAGTGTTCTCAATATTCCAGAACTTATAAGCTTGAAAAATAGCTCAAAAATAATAAAAGGCCCAGAGATCCAATGGAATCAGATAACCTGGACAACATCTATTTTCCATTGAAGAACAGAATCTTTGATTCATTTCAAAGTCTTTCACGATTTTTTCCCATACCCTAAATCTTTTTATTACAACATTAACAGTTTTTACTTTTCAATCAGGGAGTTATCTGTGGAGTCACACTTAGTGCCATGGGAACATCCAGTTTCCAGGATGTAGGGGAGATGTAATGGTTTTGTGTAGTGGTTTTAACACTCATTGATAATTTTTGTCTGAATAAGTTATTTCACTGAGGGTAGCAAAATGGGGATTGTTCTTTTTTTTTTTTTTTTGAGACCAAGTTTCGCTCTGTTGCCCAGGCTGGAGTGCAGTGGCGTGATCTCAGCTCACTGCAACCTCCCCGTCCCAGGTTCAAGTGAGTCTCCTGCCTCAGCCTCCCGAGGAGCTGGGATTAATTCTTGTATTTTTAGTAGAGACCAAGGTTTCACCATGTTAACCAGGCTGGTCTCGAACTCCTGACCTCAAGTGATCCACCCATCTCGGCCTCCCCAAGTACTGGGATTACAGGCATGAGCCACCATGCCTGGACTGGGAGTTGTTCCAGTTTTATTATTTCTTCTCCATTTATTAGCAGGCAGTCTTCAGAAAAGAAGAGTTTCCTTTTCAGCTAAGACCATTTTATTACCCTGAAATACGATTCTACGGAGAAGGCAAAACAGTTGCTTATATCATCTCCTTAACAACCAATTTTCAGAATTAGGAGTATGTATAATAATTACCTCACAGGTTGAGAAATAAGATTTGGTTTGGTATTGGGCTTTTGGTGTTTTTTTTTTTCTTATTTCATGTGTTTTGCTTAATTATATTCATTATTTTTTATGCTCAAATAATCACAAATTTAATCAGTGGGAGCCTCTTCAATCTAGTTCATTTATCTTTTCAATATGCTTTCATTACCTTTTTTCTTTTCAAATGACAAGCTCTTTTCTGAAGCCTCCATTAATATTTGAGGATCTCCTTGCTTCTGGGAAAAAAAATGCACCAGAATGGTAAAACAAAAAAAAAGAAAAAAGAAAAGAAAAAAAAAAAGAAAAGAAAGAGAAAAAGCAAGAGAAGACCAAAAAAACCCAGTATTGGCCAGGTGTGGTGGCTCATGCCTGTAATCCCAACACTTTGGGAGGCCGAGGCGGGCGGATCACGAGGTCAAGAGATCCAGACCATCCTAGCTAACATGGTGAATCCCTGTCTCTACTAAAAATACAAAAATTAGCTGGGTGTGGTGGTGCGCCCCTGTAGCTCCAGCAACTCGGGACGCTGAGGCAGGAGAATTGCTCGAACCCGGGAGGCAGAGGTTGCAGTGAGCCGAGATCATGCCACTGCACTGCAGCCTGGCAACAGAGCGAGACTCCGTCTTAAAAAACAAACAAACAAACAAAAAACCAGCATCAGAGATTAAGGAGGGTTCACCACCATAGAGCCTACAGATATCTATGGTAACACAGACATCCTGGCTAGTTAAGCCAGGTGTGGTGGCTCACACCTATAATCCAAGCACTTTGGGAGGCTGAGGTGGGAGGATCACTTGAGGCCAGGAGTTCAAGAGACCAGCCTGGGCAACATAGGGACACCTTGTCTCTACAAAAAATAAACAAAATTAGCAAGACGTGGTGGCTTGTGCCTGTAGTCCCAGCTGCTCTGGAGGCTGAGGCAGGAGAATCATTTGAACCCATGAAGCAGAGGTTGCAGTGAGCCGAGATCATGCCACTGCACTCCAGCCTGGGTGACAGAGCAAGACGTTGTCTTAAAAAAAATACACAAAAAAGGCTAGTAAGGAGACACTATGAACAGCTTTATTCCAATATATGTGTTAATACAGATGAAATGGAAAAATTCAATTTTATTGATCTTATTTCTTTTATTACTTTTATATATTTTTTAATTGTATTGATCTTTTCAAAAAAACAGCTTTTGGTCTCATTCATTTTCTCTGTTTTTCTTTTATTATTTATATTTCTAATTAAAATGTAAAAGTTTATTTTTAGATATACAAGATAAGATATACAAGATATGGCCGGGGGCGGTGGCTCATGCCTGTAATCTCAGAACTTCGGAAGGCCAAGGCGGGCAGATCATGAGGTCAAGAGATCAAGACCTTCCTGGCCAAGATAGTAAAACCCCGTCTCTACTAAAAATACAAAAAGTAGCCGGGCGTGGTGGCAGGCGCCTGCAATCCCAGCTACTCACGAGGCTGAGGCAGGAGAATCTCTTGAACCCAGAAGGTGGAGGTTGCAGTGAGCCGAGATTTCGCCACTGTACTCCAGCCTGGCAACAGAGTGAGACTCCGTCTTAAAAAAAAAAAAAAAAAAAAAATGTGTTGTAATTCTTTTTATCTTAGAATATGTACTATAAGGATATACTGTATTTTAATATTAAAATAATCATATAAAGTAAATACTTTCTCTGTGTAGTGATACTACCTGATATAGAATTAGGTTCATTTGTTCAAATTTGTTTTCAATTTTTGGATTTCAGAAAAATGTTTAAGTTAGGTTTTAATTTGGCCAGGCTCAGCAGCTCATACCTGTAATCCCAGCACTTTGGGAGACCAAGACAGGAGGATTGTTTGAAGTCAGGAATTCAAGACTAGCCTGGACAACATAACAAGACCCCATTTCTACAAAAAATAATTTTAAAAAAGTAGCCGACCATTGTGACATGCATCTGTAGTCCTAGCTACTAAGGAGGCTGAGGCAGGAGGATCACTTGAGCCCAGGAGTTTGAGATTACAGTGAACTGTAATTATGCCACTGCACTCCAACCTGGGCAACAGAGTCAGACCCTGTCTTTAAAAAAATGGCCGGGCGCGGTGGCTCAAGCCTGTAATCCCAGCACTTTGGGAGGCCGAGACGGGGGATCACGAGGTCAGGAGATCGAGACCATCCTGGCTAACACGGTGAAACCCCGTCTCTACTAAAAAAATAAAAAATCTAGCCGGGCGAGGTGGCGGGCGCCTGTAGTCCAGCTACTCCGGAGGCTGAGGCAGGAGAATGGCGTAAACCCAGGAGGCGGAGCTTGCAGTGAGCTGAGATCTGGCCACTGCACTCCAGCCGGGCGGACAGAACGAGACTCCGTCTCAAAAAAAAAAAAAAAAAAAAATAATAATAATAATAATATATTGGCCAGGCATGGCGGCTCATGCCTGTAATCCAGCACTTGGGAGTCCGAGGCAGGCGGATCACAGGGTCAGGAGATGGAGACCATCCTAGCCAACATGATGAAACTCCGTTTCTACTAAAATACAAAAAATTAGCCGGGCATAGTGGTGCGTGACTGTAGTCCCAGGTACTCTGGAGGCTGAGGCAGGAGAATTGCTTGAACCTGGGAGGCAGAGATTCCAGTGAGCCGAGATTGCACCACTGCACTCCAGCCTGGCGACAGAGCGAGACTCCATCTCAAAATAATAATAATAATAATAATAATAATTTTATTTATTTATTTATTGAGATGGAGTCTCGCTCTGTCGCCCGGGCTGGAGTGCAGTGGCCGGATCTCAGCTCACTGCAAGCTCCGCCTCCCGGGTTTACGCCATTCTCCGGCCTCAGCTTCCCGAGTAGCTGGGACTATAGGCGCCCGCCACCTCGCCCGGCTAGTTTTTTTTTGTATTTCTTAGTAGAGACGGGGTTTCACCGTGTTAGCCAGGATGGTCTCCATCTCCTGACCTCGTGATCCGCCCGTCTCGGCCTCCCAAAGTGCTGGGATTACAGGCTTGAGCACCACGCCCGGCCAATTATAATAATAATTTTAAATAATGGGTAGAACATTTACATGTTTCAAAAGCCAAAACAATATAAAAGGGTATAGTCAGAAGTCTCTCTTCTATTCCTGTCTTCTCACCTCCCTCCCCACCCCCTGAGTTAACTATTTTGATTAGTTTCTAGTTATTATTCTAGCATTACTGTTTGAAAATATATGCACGTATAAATACGTACATATATGTGTCTATGTGTGTGTATTTTTATTTCTCCTCTTTTCTCACACAAAATATAGCATACTATAAACATTGTTTGGCTGGGTGCGGTGGCTCACGCCTGTAATCTTAGCACTTTGGGAGGCCGAGGTGGGCAGATCACCTGAGGTCAGGAGTTTGAGACCAGTCTGGCCAACATGGTGAAACCCTATCTCTACTAAAAATACAAAAAAATTAGCCAGGCGTGGTAGCACATGCCTGTAATCCCAGCTACTCCGGAGGCTAAGGCAGGAGAATGGCCTGAACCTGGGAGGCGGAGCTTGCAGTGAGCCCAGATCGGGCCACTGCACTCCAGCCTGGGCGACAGAGTGAGATTCTGTCCTGAAAAAAAAAAAAAAATTAGCCAGCCCTGGTGGCACATTTCTGTAATCCCAGCTACTCAGGAGGCTGTGGAAGGAGAATCGCTTGAACCCGGGAGGTAGAGGTTGCAGTGAGTCAAGATCGTGTCACTACACTCCAGCCTGTGCTACGGAAGCGAGACTCCATCTCAATAAATAAATAAATAAATAAATAAATAAATAAATAAATACGTTTGTTGTTGTTGTTTTTGAGATGGAGTCTCGCTCTGTTCCCAGGCTGGAGTGAAGCAGTGTGATCTTGGCTCACTGAAACCTCCACGTCCAGGGTGCAAGAGATTCTCCTGCTTCAGCCTCCCGAGTAGCCAGGATTAAAGGAGCATGCCACCTCACCCAGTTAATTTTTGTGCTTTTAGTAGAGATGAGGTTTCACCATGTTGGCCAGGCTGGTCTCGAACTCCTGACCTCAAGAGATCTGCCCGCCTTGGCCTCCCAAAGTGCTAGGATTACAGGTGTGAGCCACCGTGCCTGGTCAACACTGTTTTGCACCTTGCTTTTTAGACATAATGATACATTTTGGAAATTAATTGGTATTATTATATAGCTACTGTAGTGGGTTAAATTTTTTCCCCAAAAGATGTGTTCATCCAGAACCTGAGGATACAACCTTATTTGGAATAAGGGTCTTTGCAGATGCAATTAAGGTAAGAATCTTAAGCTGGGCACTGTGGCTTACGCCTGTAATCCCAACACTTTGGGAGGCCAAGGCAGGCAGATCAGCTGAGGTCAGGAGTTTGAGACCAGCCTGGCTAACATGGTGAAATGCCGTCTCTACTAAAAATACAAAAAATTAGCCAGGTGTGGTCGTGGGTGCCTATAATCCCAGCTACTTGGAAGGCTGAGGCAGGAGAATCTCTTGAACTGGGAAGTGGAGGTTGCAGTGAGCCGAGATCGCACCACTGAAGTCCAGCCTGGGCAACAGAGCCAGACCCTGCCTCAAAAATTAAAAAAAAAAAAAAGACAAGACCATTTTGGATTAATGTGAGCTCTAAATCCAATTAGGAGTGTCCTTATAAAAGAGAGGGAGTTTTGGCTGGGTGCGGTGGCTCATGCCTGTAATCCCAGCACTTTTGGAGGCCGAAGTGGGTGGATCACAAGGTCAGGAGTTCGAGACTAGCCTGAGCAACATGGTGAAACCCCGGTCTCTACTAAAATACAAAAATTAGCCATGGGTGGTGGCACGTGCCTGTAATCCCAGCTACTCAGGATGCTGAGGCGGGAGAATCGCTTGAACCCAGAAGGCAGAGATTACAGTGAGCCAAGATCGTGCCTCTGTACTCCAACCTGGGTGACAGAGCAAGACTCCACCTTAAAAAAAAAAAAAAAAAAAAAGGAGGGAGTTTTGAGACAGAGGGGAAGGCCATGTGAAGATGGAGGTAGAGATTAGAGTGATGCAGAAGCAAGGAGAGAAGCATGGAACATATTCTCCTTCAGAGCCTCCAGAAGGAATCAACCCTGCTGATACCTTGATTTTGGTCTTCTGGCCTCCAGAACGGTGAGATAATAAAACTCCGTTGTCTTAAGCCACCAAATTTATAGCAATTTGTTACAGCAGTCACAATAAACTAATACAGAGACCTTCCTCATGCTTTTTTTTTTTTTTATGACTGAATAGTATCCTTTTGTGCCTGTACAATGGTTTATTCAATCAGTTTTCTACTGATGGACACATGAATTGTTCCCAAACTTTTGTTTGTACAGATAATGCCCAGGTATAATTTACATTTGTTTCGAGAAGTGGAATTGCTGGGTCAAAAACTGTAAATGCATTTGCCTTTTTGCTAAAGATGACCAAATTCCTCTCCATAAGGCCTGTAATATTTTGCACTCCAACCAGAAATGAATGAGAATGCCTACTTCTCCACAGGCTCACCGACAGAGTACATTTTCAAACTTGAATTTTTCCCAATGTGATCAACAAGACACGGTATTTCAGTGTACCAATCCGTTGCATTTCCCTTATTGTGAGTGAAGTTGAACATTTTTTCATGTTTGAGACTGCTTGCTTTTCTTTTTCTATGAACCCTCTGATCATGTCTTTCACTGATTTTTCTATTTGTTTTTTTCTTCTCAATTGTTAAGAATTTTTGCAACATAATTATAATTTGCAATTTTTTTGTCTTATATTTCTTTTGTCCACATCTATGGTTTTTTACCATGCCCCCCTCCAACTTTTTTTTTCAATTATTATTATTTTTTTGTTTGTTTGTTTTGAGACGCCCTGGCTAATTTTTCTACTTTTAGTAGAGATGGAGTTTCACCATGTTGGCCAGGCTGGTCTGGAACTCCTGACCTCAGGTGATCTGCCCTCCTTGGCCTCCCAAAGTGCTGGGATTACAGCTGTGAGCCACCGCACCCGGCCTTTTTTCAATTTGTAACACGAAAGGACTGTTGATGCTTCGCAGCCTAAGGAGGCTTTCTGTCCTTTATCCTGCTCTGAGTCTATGCTGAGCTATATTCTACTCTGAATCATTGCTCACCGATATCTGACTCCTTCTCTCTATCAGCCTTTCTCAGTTAGAATCAGAGATTTTAGCTATACTATAGCTCCTGTCACTCCTTTTTCTTTTTATATCTCAGATTGATTTCCTCAGAAAGCAAAGCCTGGGGCAGAGGACATATATGCCGTTTCCCCATTGGGGGAGCAAAGCAGAGAAGGACGGAGAGCCAATGAAATGGTGTGTTATCAAGCTGGCCATCTTTATCCCACAGATTGCTCAATCTGTGGGACTGTGCCCCAGAGAAGCCCCATTTTGTCAGTCTCAGGACTTCTCTAGCTGGTGGAAGCAGGAGGAAGCTGGGGCAGGAGACAGGGACAACAAAGAGGAATGAATTAATTCATTGTCTCCTGTCTCTCTTGGGTGGAAGGTTTGCCCCACAGATATTTGCTGATTGACCAGTCATCAAATCTAAACTTTTTCTTTTTTTTTTTTGAGACAGGGTGTCACTGTCGCCCAGATGTGAGTGCAGTGGTGCGATAATGAAACCACCTTTTCAAAATTATGACTGAGACAGTGAATGAGATCTAACTTTTCTGTTTTTTTTTTTTTTTTTTTTTTTTAAAGACAGAGTCTTGCTGTCACCTAGGCTGGAGTGCAGAGGCCATCTCGGCTCACTGCAATCTCTGCCTCCTGGGTTCCAGCAATTCTCCTACCTCAGCCCCCCGAGTAGCTGGGATTACAGGCATGTGCCACCATGCCTGGCTAATTTTGTATTTTTAGTAGAGACAGGGTTTCACCATGTTGGCCAGGCTGGTCTCGAATTCCTGACCTCAGGTGATCCACCCACCTCGGCCTCCTAAAGTGCTAGGATTACAGATGCGAACCACCACTCCTGGCCCCCACAGGCTTCTCTAACCACAGGCTTATACAAGGGATGCATCACTTGTTTCCTTACTCTTTACTCATACTGAGAAAAGTCCTAGATTTTCAAGTCGGACAATAGAAATACAGCCGGGAAGCCTGGTGAAAGAGAGTGGTCTGAGGCTCTTTTTTTGAATAAACTGACCATAATCCTATCAGAAAACTATCATTCAATGAGTTGACCTTATTAAGAGTTTAGACTTGGCTGGGCACAGTGGCTCACACCTGGAATCCCAGCACTTTGGGAGGCCAAGGCAGGAGGATCGCTTGAGCCCAGGAGTTCAAGACCAGACTGGGTAACATAGCAAGACCCTGTCTCTACAAAAATTAGCCAGACATGGTGGAGCATGCCTGTATTCCCAGCTACTAGGAAGGCTGAGGCAAGAGGATCATTTGAGCCCGTGAGGTTGAGGCAGCAGTGAACCGTTATTGTAACTGCCCAGTGGGTTCACCTTGCCCGCTGCCTAGACAGAGCTGATTCATCAAGACAGAAGAATTGCAGTAGAGAAAGAGTAATTCACGCAGAGCTGGCTGTGCAGGAGACCAGAGTTTTATTATTACTCAAATGATTCAAATCAAATCGGGAAGCAGAGTTTTTAAGGACAACTTGGTGGGTGAGGGGAAGCCAGTAAGCCGGGAGTGCTGATTGGCCAGGGATGAAATCACAGGGAGTCGGAGCTGTCCTCTTGCGCTGAGTCAGTTCATGGTTGGGGGTCACAAGATCAGATGAGCCAGTGTTTCGATCTGAGTAGTGCCGGCTGATCCATCAAAGGCAGGGTCTGCAAAATATCTCAAGTACTGGTCTTAGGGGCAGTTTAGGGAGAGTCAGAACCTTGTAGCCTCCTGCTGCATGACTCCTAAACCATAATTTCTAATCTTCTGGCTAATGTTAGTCCTACAGAGGCAATCCAGTCCCCAAGCAAGAAGGAGGTCTGCTTTGGGAAAGGGCTGTTATCATCTTTGTTTTAAACTATAAGCTATAGCTTAAAGTTTCTCCCAAAGTTAGTTCAGCCTAGGCTCAGGAATGAACAAGGACAGCTTGGAGGTTAGAAGCAAGATGGAGTAGGTTAAGTTCAATCTCATTTGGCGGGGCATGGTGGCTTACTCCTGTAATCCCAGCACTTCGGGAGGCTGAGGTAGGTGTGTCACCTGAGGTCAGGAGTTTGAGACCAGCCTGGCCAACATGGTGAAATCCTGTCTCTACTAAAAATACAAAAAATTAGCCAGGCGTGGTGGTGTGCACCTGTAGTCCCAGCTACTCGGGGGCTGAGGCAGGAGAATCGCTTGAACCCAGGAGGCAGAGATTGCAGTGAGCCGAGATCACGGCATTGCACTCCAGCCTGGGCGATAGAGCAAGACTCTGTCTCAAAAAAAAAAAAAAAAGAGAGAGAGAAGTCTGGGAGGGGAACGCTCAACACCATGCCTTGCCTTGGGGGAAGGGGACAGAAGGGGTGGCGGTGGAGCATCAGCAAAGGCTCCTGCAGAGCAGTGACTTATCACTAGGCTTGCCTTGGGTATGGAAATTTCCACCATTAGGCTTTGTCCTTCGGGAAAAGCAGTGTTTAACTGAAATCCCCATTCGGTAATTCATGATGTCATCAAAACTTTGTGGTGGATTATTTATAAATCTCAGAGAAGGCCTCAGGGGGAATGTAGGAGATGCTTCTTGATGATATGAGGTCATTCTAAGACACTAGAGAGATGGCAGGGATGGATGAGGCAGTGCCAGGGTTTCCTGGGGAGCAACCTCTGGGGCCTCACAAAGGCTCTGAAGAGAGTGACACTGACAGAGGAAGACGGCAATGGAGAAGGAGGACAGGCAAATGTGTTCTGGTCACCTTGGTGGTCATACTTGCCTGTCCTTCCCAGAGGTGACACCAACATTATACCCTTGAGTAGCCCAGTGCAGTAGTATCACTGTGGAGGTGGTAAGAACATACACTGAAATTATACCAAGAGTTTTATGCAGGGTTTAAGGTGTTAAAACAGTTGGGGGCGGGGGGACGAAGGGGCAGCAGGGGCAATAACTAGCAAAAATGCAAATGTGTTTACAATTTGGCCCAAAAGTTCCACTACAAATTAATTGTGAATTATTGGAAGGGTATGGTGACTCACGCCTGTAATTCCAGCACTTTGGGAAGCAGAGGCGGGGCGGGAGGTGGGGGGCGTGGTTTGTGAGGGGTGGTTATTGCCTGAGGCTAGGAGTTCAAGACCAGCCTGGGCAATATAGTGAGACCCTAATCTCTACAAAAATAAACAAAAGGCAAATGCAAATTACACCTGAACAGATTTGAAGTAACATATGCACAAGGTTATTTATTGAGCTTTTTTTTTTGAGATAGGGTTTTGCTCTGTCACTCAGGCTGGAGTGCAGTGGCACCATGTTGGCTCACTGCAACCTCTGCCTCCCTGGTTCAAGCAATTCTTCTGCCTTAGCCTCCCAAGTAGCTGGGAGTACAGGCACCTGCCACCACACCCGGCTGCTTTTTTTTTTTTTTGTATTTTTGTATTTTCAGTAAAGATGGGGTTTCACCGTGTTGGCCAGGCTGGTCTTGAACTTTTGACCTCATTGAACTTCTGACCTAAGGTGATCTGCCTGCCTCGGCCTCCCAAAGTGCTGGGATTACAGGCGTGAGCTACTGCGCCCGGCCAATGAGCATTATTCGTACAAACAGAAGTTTGGGAGCAATCTACATGTCAATAGGGAACTATTGAATAAACCATCCTATAGCCACACAAGGAATACTAATCCTCCATAGCTATCCCAAAACATAGATCCGTGTATTCTTGAACAAACGCCTTTGGAAACGTTTAATTCCTCTAAATTAGATCAACAAGGAGGCATCACGTTCGGAGCATTAGAAGTTTTAACCTAACTGGTGTGAGATGGTATCTCATTGTGGTTTGATTTGCATTTCTCTGATGGCCAGTGATGATGAGCATTTTTTCATGTGTCTGTTGGCTGTATGAATGTCTTCTTTTGAGAAATGTCTGTTCATATCCTTTGCCCACTTTTTGATGGGGTTATTTGTTTTTTCTTGTAAATTTGTTTGAGTTCTTTGTAGATTCTGGATATTAGCCCTTTGTCAGATGAGTAGATTGCAAAAATTTTCTCCCATTCTGTAGGTTGCCTGTTCACTCTGATGGTAGTTTCTTTTGCTGTGCAGAAGCTCTTTAGTTTAATCAGACCCCATTTGTCAATTTTGGCTTTTGCTGCCGTTGCTTTTGGTGTTTTAGACATGAAGTCCTTGCCCATGCCTATGTCCTGAATGGTACTACCTAGGTTTTCTTCTAGGGTTTTCATGGTATTAGGTCTAACATTTAAGTCTCTAATCCATCTTTAATTAATTTTCGTATAAGGAGTAAGGAAAGGATCCAGTTTCAGCTTTCTACTTATGGCTAGCAATTTTCCAGCACCATTTATTAAATAGGGATACCATCTCACACCAGTTAGAATGGCAATCATTAAAAAGTCAGGAAACAACAGGTGCTGGAGAGGATGTGGAGAAATAGGAACACTTTTACATTGTTGGTGGGATTGTAAACTAGTTCAACCATTATGGAAAACAGTATGGCCATTCCTCAAGGATCTAGAACTAGATGTACCATATGACCCAGCCATCCCACTACTGGGTATATACCCAAAGGATTATAATCATGCTGCTATAAAGACACATGCACACGTATGTTATTGCGGCACTATTCACAATAGCAAAGAGTTGAAATCAACCCAAATGTCCATCTGTGACAGACTGGATTAAGAAAATGTGGCACATATACACCATGGAATATTATGCAGCCAGAAAAAAGGATGAGTTTGCGTCCTTTGTAGGGACATGGATGCAGCTGGAAACCATCATTCTTAGCAAACTATCACAAGAACAGAAAACCAAACACCGCATGTTCTCACTCATAGGTGGGAACTGAACAATGACATCACCTGGACTCGGGAAGGGGAACATCACACATCGGGGCCTATCATGGGGAGGGGGGGGGGGGGGGATTGCATTGGGAGTTATACCTGATATAAATGATGAATTGATGGGTGCTGACGAGTTGATGGGGCAGCACACCAACATGGCACAAGTATACATATGTAACAAACCGGCACGTTATGCACATGTACCCTAGAACTTAAAGTATAATTAAAAAAAAAAAATGAAAAAAAAAGATGTTTTAACCTTTTTAGCACATAAATGACTGAAAAACTGCACAAATGAGATTCCCTCTTGCACTAACCTCTGCTTCCACTCTTCTGTGTTTTGAATGAGGAGAAACCTTAGCCTGAGCATTTCAAAGGCTTAAGATAAAGACTTACTAAGGAAGATTTATTTTATTTTATTTTATTTTTAGAGGCAGGGTCTCCCTCTGTTTTCCAACCTCAATATCCTGGGCTCAAGTGTTTTCCTCTGTCTCAGCTCCCAAGTAGTGAGTGAGATATATAGTGCACACCACCACACCTAGCTAATTTTTTTTTTTTTTTTTTTTTTGAGACTGGGTTCACTATGTTGCTCAGGCTCCTGGTCTCAAGGGATCCTCCTGCCTCGACCTCTCAAAGTGCTGGGATTACAGGTGTGAGCCACCATGCCTGGCCTGAAAGATATTTCAGCAGTGACTCTAACTCCATGATATTGCAACCTGCTACACCCGAGGAGGAAAGTCATAGATTAAACTATGATACTTAGAAACCAGGACCATAAGAATTGAAAACTTGCAAAAATTGAGAAAATAAGAGTTCATCATCTTAAGAATTTAAGTAATTTGGGTATACATCCCAGAATGCCAGCTCTTTCAAGATTTCAGAGTATAATATGTGTATTCTTAAGAAGACCTTGAGATGTTTTCAAAACAGCAGATGCATAAATTCCTTTTAAAGGGTAAAGAATAAATGTTTTGAAAGGGGAAATCATCATAAAAATCTAGTTTGAAAAGTCCTCAAAAAAATGGGTCTCTATTTTCTAAAAAATAACTTGTGCATTGTAAGAAATTATATATTTTATATTTAAATGGAGGCTTTACTTTGGGAAAGTTATTATACACTTAAAAAATTTATAAGTAGTGTTGAAGATAAAACCAGTTATCAAATCAAAGGACAATAAACACTTCTCCATATTAAGACTTAATTCTAGGTGGGCACAGAGGCTCTCGCCTGTAATCCAGCACTTCAGGAGACGGAGGCAGGAGACTCTCTTGAGTCCAGGGGTTCAAGACCAGCCTGGGTTACAGAGGAAGACCCCTGTCTCTACAAAAATACAAAAATTAGCTGCGCGTGATGGTGCACACTTGTAGTTCCACCTACTCGGGAGGCTGACGTGGGAGGATTGCTGGAGTCCAGGAATTTGAGGCTGCCTGGGCAATAGAGAGAGACCCTGACTCTTTAAAACACATACACACACACACACACAAAACCTCCAAAAAAAAACTTTTTTCACTGCATGGAAAGGAAAAAATCTTATTTTGGGGTCTGGCTGCTATATACTAGTGTATCATTTGATTAGGCTTATAGAATTCCTTTTTTTTTTTTTTTTGAGAGCGAGAGAGAGAGATGGGATCTCCTCACTTTGGCTCTGTCGTGCAGGCTGGAGTGCAATGACATGATCACAGTTCACTGTAACCACCCAACTTCCAGGCTCTAGTGATCCTCCCACCTCAGCCTCCTGAATAGTTGGAACTACAGGCATGTGCCACCACGTCTGGATAATTTAAAAAATTTTTGGCCGGGCACAGTGGCTCATGCCTGTAATCCCAGTACTTTGGGAGGCTGAGGTGGGCAGATCACTTCAGGTCAGGAGTTTGAGACCAGACTGGCCAACATGGTGAAACCTCGTCTCTACTAAAAATACAAAAATTAGCCTGGTGTGGTGGCACGTGCCTATAATCTCAGCTACTTGTGAGGCTGAGACACGAGAATTGCTGGAACCTGGGCGGTGGAGGTTGCAGTGAGCCGAGATCATGCCATTGCACTCCAGTCCGGGCCAACAACAGCAAGACTTCGTCTCAAAAAAAACGTTTTTCTTGGTAGAGAAAGGGTCTTGCCAAGTTGTCCAGGCTGATCTCCAGCTCCTGGGTTCAAGCGGTCCCCTCGTCTCAGCCTCCCAAAGTGCTGGGATTACAGGCGTGAGCCACTGTGCCCTGCCTAGAGTTGCTATTATGCTCAGAATATGCGAGTATTGGCCAGGCGCGCCAGCTCATGCCTGTAATCCTAGCATTTTGGGAGGCCAAGGTGGGCGGATAGCTTTGAGCTCAGGAGTTCGAAAATATGCAGGTATCGTTTTCTTAGGCACCAAGATTATACGGTGTCTAGCTGTATAATAAAATTAGTTTCTTCTTTGTTTTGTTTTGCTTTGCTTTTAGACATTAAGCTTAGTGTTGGAAATAAATGGAATAAAATAAATAGCTGCTTGGAATGACTAGGACATCAGTTATTGTTTTGCTTTTATATTGTACTTGGACACGCAATTAAGGCTTCTTAGGAGATGCCCTGTTTTGAACTCTTAAAAGAATAAAAACACTCCCACATATGGCTGTGCTAACATATGGTCTCTCTAATGACAGAACAAACAAGACACCTACTTATCTTAAACAAATTTTAGCATAAGACATGAACAAATGATCCATTAATGCTGAATACTTCTGGGTACACTCCAATGGGAAATGAAGATTTATATGCATCAGGTTGGATGGGCACCCAAAAAATGTTGGCTTGGAAGTAAGAAAACATAATCTGACAAGGATGTATGCTATTTGGGAGTTAACTAAATGTTACCGTAAATTATAAGCATGGAATTTTGGGATGATATTTAGAGAGGTTTGGTATTTTTTGTTTGTTTTTGTTTTGCTTTGAGACTGAGTTTCGCTCTTGTTGCCCAGGCTGGAGTACAGTGGCGCGATCTCGGCTCACCACAACCTCTGCCTCCCGGATTCAAGCGATTCTCCTGCCTCAGCCTTCCTGAGCAGCTGGGATTACAGGCATGTGCCACCACACCCGGCTAATTTTGTATTTTTAGTAGAGATGGAATTTCTCAATGTCGGTCAGGCTGGTCTCAAACTCCCAACCTCAGATGATCCGCCTGCCTTGGCCTCACAAAGTGCTGGGATTACAGGCGTGAGCCACCGCGCCTGGCCGAGGTTTGGTATTTTTTATCAAAGGAAAATGAACAGAAAGACACTTAACCTGGCACTCAAAAGCTGTTAGCCTCCCCTCCACTTTCTTTCTTTTTTCTTTCTTTTTTTTTTTTTTTGAGACGGAGTCTCATTTTGTGGCCCAGGCTGGAGTGCAGTGGCACAATCTCGGCTCACTGCAACCTCTGCCTCCCAGGTTCAAGCGATTCTCCTGCCTCAGCCTCTCGAGTAGCTGGGATTACAGGGGTGGGCCACCACACCCGGCTAATTTTTGTATATTTAGTAGAGAGTGGGTTTCACCACGTTGGCCAAGCTGATCTTGAACTCCTGACCCGCCTCTCAAAGTGCTGGGATTACAGGCGTGAGCCACCTCGCCCAGCCCCCTCTGCTTTCTTGAAGAAAACCTCATGATAGAATCCTCCATTCTAGGTAAATAGAGTTTACTAACTTGCCCACAATTCAACGTACTTTTTGTGATCTGAAAATGTTAGTAACATGGAATAGTTTTCTGTCCGGGTGCGGTGTCTTATGCCTATAATCCCAGCACTTTGGGAGGCAGAGGCTGGCAGATCACAAGTTCAGGAGATTGAGACCATCCTGGCCAACGTGGTGAAACCCTGTCCCTACTAAAAATACAAAAATTAGCTGGGCATGGTGGTGCGTGCCTGTAATCCCAGCTACTCGGGAGGCTGACGCAGGAAAATCACTTGAACCAGGGAGACGGAGGCTGCAGTGAGCCAAGATAATGCCACTGCACTCCAGCCTGGGTGATAGAGGAAGACTCCATCTAAAAAAAAAGGTTTTGCCTCTACAGTTCTGAATAGACTTCAAAGTGCATCATTTGACTGCTAACTTCATTTTTTGTTTGTTTGTTTTTTTTGAGACAGGGTCTTGCTGTGTTGTCCAGGCTGGAGTTCAGTGGCGCTATCACGGCTCACTACAGCTTCAACCTCCTGGGTTCAAGCAATCCCCACCACCTCAGCCTCCCAAGTAGCTAGGACTATAGGTGCATGACACCAAGCCTAATTTTTTTTTTTTTTTTTTTGAGACTGAGTTTCTTGTTGCCCATGCTGGAGTGCAATGGCCTAATCTTGGCTCACCGCAACCTCCGCTTCCCGGGTTCAAGCGATTCTCCTGCCTCAGCCTCCCGAGTAGCTGGGATTACAGGCATGTACTACCACACCCAGCTAATTTTGTATTTTCAGTAGAGACGGGGTTTCTCCATGTTGGTCAGGCTGGTCTTGCACTTTCAACATCAGGGGATCTGCCTGCCTCGGCCTCCCAAAGTGCTGAGATTACAGGTGTGGGCTACCACGCCCAGCAGCCTGACTAATTTTTAAAAAATATCTATTGAGACAGGCGAGGTGGCTCACACCTGTAATCTCAGCCCTTTGAGAGTCCGAGGCAGGTGGATCATTTGAGGTCAGGAGTTCGAGACCAGCTTGGCCAACATGGTGAAACCCCATCTCTACCAAAAATACAAAAATTAGCCGGGCATAGTGGCATGCAGCTGTTATCCCAGCTACTCAGGAGGCTGAGGCATGAGAGTCACTGGAACCTGGGAGGCGGATGTTGCAATGAGCCAAGATCGCACCACTGCACTCCATCCTGGGCAACAGAGAGAGACTCTGTCTCAAAAAGAAAAGAAAGAAAAGAAAAAGACCGGTCATGGTGGCTCACGCCTGTAATTCCAGCACTTTGAGAGGCCAAGGCAGGTGGATCATGAGGTCAGGAGTTCAAGACCAGCCTGGCCAAGATGGTGAAACCCCCTATCTACTAAAAATACAAAAGTTAGCCAGGTGTGGTAGCATGCACCTGTAATCCCAGCTACTCAGGAGGCTGAGGCAGAAGAATCACTTGAACCCGGAAGGCAAAGGTTGCAGTGAGCCAAGATCACGACATGGCATTCCAGCCTGAGTGACAGAGTGAGACTCCGTCTCAAAAAAGAAGAAAAAACTGTAGAAATGAGGTTTCGCGGCCAGGCACGGTGGCTCACTCCTGTATTCCCAGTACTTTGGGAGGCCGAGGCAGGTGGATCACCTGAGGTCAGGAGTTTGAGACCAGCCTGACCAACATGGTGAAACCCCATCTCTACTAAAAAACACAAAATTAGGTGTGTGCCTGTAATCGCAGCTACTCAGGAGGCTGAGGCAGAAGAATTGCTTGAACTCAGAAGGTGGAGGTTGTGGTGAGCTGAGGTCGCACTGTTGCACTCTAGCCTGGGCGACAAGAATGAAATTCCATCTCAAAAAAAAAAAAAGAAAAGAAAAGAAAAAGAAATGAGGTCTCGCTATGCTGCCTAAGCTGGTCTTGAACTCCTGGTCTCAGGCGATCCTCCTACCTTGGCCTCCCAAATTGCTGGGATTACAGGCATGAGCCACTGCATCTAGCCTACTGCTAACCTTGAGTCCATAAGCTATCTTAATGCCTTGCTAATATCATAAAGTTAACACCTCTATTGAATTCCACTGACTTCTGGACACTTTGCCTCTTTCACAACATCAGAAGTCTTCAGTCTTGTGGGAAAATGGTGGGCCAAGGAGGTCAAGTGCTGCGGTCTGATTAATGCATTTTTACTCACCTTGGTCTACTGTCTATCCAAGCCCACAGTCAATATACTTGTCAGCTGTTGGCCTTTCTCCACTCTCTCCCCATCTGCCATTTTGCAAGACATTTGTTAATTTCCCATTTTTTGTAGAGACAGGGTCTTGCTTTGTTGCCCAGGCTGATCTCAAATTCCTGGCCTCAAGCGATCCTCCTACCTTGGCCTTCCAAAGTGTTGGGATTATGGGCACATGCCCTAAGAGTGGGCAGGAGTTGCATAATCTCAGGACGCAGCCAATGTTGGCACTTGGCATCAGAAATTCAATTGAAAATGGTAACACTGAAGTCTGTAATAACGTCCTGACTACTCATTCTTGTCTTTTGTTGACTGATCCCAAAGGATGCAAGCTGTAATGTGTTTTCTTTGTAGAGCTTTCTTCTTTTTTAATTAAAAAAAATTTTTTTTAATTAATCAAGATGAGGTCTTACTATGTTGCCCAGGCTGATCTCAAACTCTTGGCCTCAAGTGACCCCGTGGCCTCGGCCTCTCAGGGTGCTGGGATTATAGGCATGAGCCACCACACCTCGCCAGAGCTTTATTCTGAGCACAACACCTGTAGCTTCAAACATTGTTATAAGAACTTCTGTGAGGCCAGGGGAAATGCATCTCATAACTCATGCACTAATACTTGATGTTCCAATTATGAGATCCGATTAGATTTTTTTCCCCTCTGGCCATGAAGATGTTTTATAAATTACCTCGTAGATGGTCCTGGCATATCAACTGCTTATATGTAGTCAATTTCAGTTAACATTGAGGGTAAGCAGGGCACACATAAAAATATCTTTATTTGGCTTCTTGAGGCTGCTGTAATAGATTGCCACAAACTTGGTGGCTTAAACAACAAAAATTTATTCTCTCACAGTTTTGGAGACCAGAAGTCTGAAACCTGGCAAAGCCATGCTTCCTTAGGGGATAATCCAGGGGAGAAGCCATTCCTTGTCTCTTCCAGCTTCTAGTGGCTGCCAGCATTCCTGTGTTTGTGGCCGCATCACTGAAAGCTCTGCCTTTGTATTTACATTGTCTTCACATCACCTTCTCATATCTCTTATCCCCCACTGGCTCTCACTTATAAGGACCCTTGTGGCCGGGCACGGTGGCTCACACCTATAATCCAGCATGTTGGGAGGCTGAGGCGGGCAGATCCCGAGGTCAGGAGATTGAGACCATCCTAGCTAACATGGTGAAACCCCGTCTCTACCAAAAATACAAAAAATATATATATATTAGCTGGGCATGGTGGCGGGTGCCTGTAGTCCCAGCTACACGGGAGGCTGAGGCAGGAGAATGGCGTGAACCTGGGAGGCAGAGCTTGTAGTGAGCTGAGTTCACACCACTGCACTCTAGCCTGGGTGAGCAGAGCAAGACTCCATCTCCACCCCCCCCCCCGAAAAAATAATAAAAAGGACCCTTGTGATGGCATTTAAAGCCTACCCAGCCAGGCGAAGTGGCTCATGCCTGTAATCCCAGCTACTTGGAAGGCGGAGGCAGGAGAATCGCTTGAACCTGGGAGGTGGAGGTTGCAGTGAGCCAAGATCAAGCCATTGCACTCTAGCCTGGGCAACAGAGTGAGACTCCATCTCAAAATAAATAAATAAATAAATAAAAATAAAGCCCACCTTAATGGGTGCGGTGGCTCACACCTGTAATCCCAGCACATTGGGAGGCTGAGGTGGGCGGATCACTTGAGGCCAGAAGTTGGAGACCAGTCTGGCCAACATTATGTGTACGGATGTACACATACTACACTGTGTACAGGATGTACACATACTACACTGTGTACAGGATGTACACATACTACACTGTGTACAGTACAGTAATGTAACTGTATTCACATTGCTGTGCAGTGGATCTCTAGAACTCTTCTTCTTGCAAAAATCAAACTTAAGTCCGGGCGCGGTGGCTCACGCCTGTAATCCCAGCACTTTGGGAGGCAGAGGTAGACAGATCACCTGAGGTCAGGAGTTCGAGACCAGCCTGACCAACATGGTGAAACCCCATCTCTAGTAAAAATACAATATTAGCAGGGCATGGTGGCTCATGCCTGTAATCCCAGCAACTCAGGAGGCTGAGGCGAGAGAATCACTTGAACCCAGGAGGCAGAGGTTGCAGTGAGCCAAGATCGTGCCATTGCACCCCAGCCTGGGAAACAAGAGTGAAACTCCATCTCAAAAAAAAAAAAAAAAAGTCAAACTCCATATCCAACTCCCTGTTCTCCATCCCCCAGCCCCTGACAACCACCATTCTATTGTTTTTATGAATTTGACTACTCTTGGTAATTCATATAAGTGAAATCATACAGTACTTGTCTTCTTGTGACTGGCGTATTTCACTTACCATAAAGTCTTCAAGGCTCATCCGTATTGTAGCATTTGTCAGGATTTCTTTCCTTTATTTATTTATTCTTCTTTTTGAAAAAAGATTTCTTTTTGAGACAGAGTCTCGCTGTCACCCAGGCTGGAGTGCAGTGGCACGATCTCAGCTCACTACAACCTCCGCCTTGCAGGTTCAAGCGATTCTCCTGCCTCAGCCTCCCGAGTAGCTGGGACTACAGGCGCGTGCCGTCACGCCTGGCTAATTTTTGTATTTTTAGTAGAGACGGGGTTTTTCCATGTTGGCCAGGGTGGTCTCGAACTCCTGACCTCAGTTGATCCATCTGCCTCAGCCTCCCAAAGTGCTGGGATTATAGGTGTGAGCCACCGTGCCCAGCCAGGATTTCCTTCCTTTTTAAGGCTGAAGAGTATTCCATTGTATGTGTATACTATTTTCTTCTTTCTTTTTTTTTGAGATGGAGTCTTCGTTTGCTTGCCCAGGCTAGAGTTCAGTGGCGCAACCTCAGCTCACTGCAACCTCCACTTCCTGGGTTCAAGTGATTCTCCTGCCTAGGCCTCCCAAATAGCTGGGATTACAGGCACTTGCCACAATGTCTGGCTAATTTTTTTTTTTTTTTGAGAGCAAGTCTCGCTCTGTCATCGAGACTAGAGTGCAGCGGCGTGATCTTGGCTCACTGCAACGTCTACCTGCCAGGTTCAAGTTATTTTGCTGTCTCCACCTCCTGAGTAGCTGGGACTACAGGTATGTGCCACCATGCCCGACTGATTTTTATATTTTTATTTGTATTTATTTATTTATTTATTTTTGAGACGGAGTCTAGCTTTGTTGCCCAGACTGCAGTGCAGTGGCACGACCTGGGCTCACTGCAACCTCCACCTCCCAGGTTCAAGTGATTCTCCTGCCTCAGCCTCCCAAGTAGCTGGGACTACAGACACCTGCCACCACGCCTAGCTAATTTTTGTATTGTTTTTCCTTTTCTTTTTTTTCTAGTAGAGATGGGGTTTCACCACGTTGGTAAGGCTGGTCTTGAACTCCTGACCTCAAGTGATCTGTCTACCTCAGCCTCTTGAAGTGCTGGAATTACAGGCGTGAGTCACCGCGCCCAGACTAATTTTTGTATTTTTGTATTCTGACCATGTTGTCCAGATTGGTCTCAAACTCCTGACCTCAGGCGGTCCACCCTCCTTGGCCTCCCAAAGTGCTGGGATTACAGGCATGAGCTATGGCACCCGGCCTCAGGTATTTTTTTTATAGCAGTGTGAGAACAGACTAATATATACTTCTTGACTATTGTGAATAATGTTGCAATTAACATGAAAGTGCAGACGTCTCTGAGATAATGAATTTGATGCTCTTTGATAGCTTAGCTGGTAAAGCAGAGGACTGTAGGGGTTAAGATAATGAATTTGTTTCATTTGGATTTATATTCAGAAATGGGATTACTAGAGCCTACGGTAGTTCTATTTTTATTTTTTTGAGGAAACTTCGTACTGTTTTCCTTAGCAGCTACAAAATTTTACATTCCCATGAACATTTGGATTCCAATTTCTTTATGTCTTTGCCAACGATTATTTTCTTTTCTTTTTTTTTTTTTTTTGAGACAGAGTTTCTCTTTTGTCACCCAGGCTGGAGTGCAATGGCGTGATCTCCGCTCACTGCAACCTCCACCTCCCGGGTTCAAGTGATTCTCCTGCAACCTCCACCTCCCGGGTTCAAGTGATTCTCCTGCTTCAGCCTCCTGAGTAGCCGAGATTACAGGCACCCACCACCACACCTGGCTAATTTTTTTTTTTCTTTATTTTTAGTAGAGACGGGGTTTCACTATGTTGGCCAGGCTGGTCTCGAACTCCTGGCCTCAAGTGATCCGCCTGCCTCAGCCTCCCAAAGTGCTGGGATTACAAGTGTGAGCCACCGTGCCCAGCTGCCAACAATTATTTTCTTTTGTTTCCCTAATAATAGTCATGCCAACAGGTGTGAGGTAATATCTCATCGTGGTTTTGATTTAAGAGGGCCTGATGTAAAAAACAATTTTTTATTGCGGCAAAAAACACATAACATAAAATTTACCATCCTAACCATTTTTAAGAGTACAGTATAAAAGTGTTAATTATATGCATGTCGTTTTTCAACAGATCTCAGGAACTTTTCCATCTTTGAAAACTGAAACTCTGTACCCATTTAAACAACTGTCCATTTTCCCCTCACCACAGTCCCTGGCAACCATCATTCTACTTTCTGTTATAAAAGAGCCTGATTTTTAAAAATATTTTTTTCTCATCTAATTTTTGTAATGCATGCATAACGGTTGGCACAGTTCCTAGAATACAGCAAGTGTTCAATGGATGGTGGCTATCAATAATGTCATCATCTGTAATGATCCAGGCATTGTGCTGGAGGCTGGAGATTCATAAACAGAAAGACCTGAGGTCCTTGTTCTGGAAGAGCTATGACAGATGTCCGTGGAGCTTTTATAGGGGCTTTCAAACCAGAAAAGAGAAATAGAATTTTTTTTTTTTTTTGAGACGGAGTCTTGCTCTGTCACCCAGGCTGGAGTGCAATGGTGACATCTCTGCTCACTCCAACCTCCGTCTCCCGGTCTCCCAGGTTCAAGTGATTCTCCTGCCTCGGCCTCCTGAGTAGCTGGCATTACAGGCATACACTGCCACGTCCGGCTAATTTTTTGTATTTTTAGTAGAGATGGGGTTTTACCATGTTGGCCAGACTGGTCTCGAACTCCTGACCTCAGGTGATCCACTAGCCTCGGCCTCCCGAAGTGCTGGGATTACAGGCGTGAGCCACTGTGCCTGGCTAAATATAAATTTTTTTTTTTTTTTTTGAGATGGAGTCTCGCTCTGTCGCGGCTGGAGTGCAGTGGCCGGATTTCAGCTCACTGCAAGCTCCGCCTCCCGGGTTTACGCCATTCTCCTGACTCAGCCTCCCGAGTAGCTGGGACTACAGGCGCCCGCCACCTCACCCGGCTAGTTTTTTGTTATTTTTTTAGTAGAGACGGGGTTTCACCATGTTAGCCAGGATGGTCTCGATCTCCTGACCTCGTGATCCACCCGTCTCGGCCTCCCAAAGTGCTGGGATTACAGGCTTGAGCCACGGCGCCCGGCCAAATATAAATATTTTTAAGATGAAAGAATGTAGCTACATTAAAAACAAAAAGGATTACATTCAAAACCAATATACTTAAGGGTGAAATGTGAGCTGTTATTAAGCTAATCCAAGAAAAAGAAAGTCTTTTGTTATTCATCCCTGTAAATTAAAACAGTAGAGTTAAATGTTTACATGCATTGTAAGATTCATCTTGAATGTGATGTATATTGCAGGTCAAAGGTTAATGTCTGTAGCCAAAATAACAAGTTAGCAGATTAATTTTGTTCAGATTTAAATTACTATTAGTAAGGCTAATAACTTCCTGACTCTAAGTAAAATATCTTTTTTTTTTTTTTTTTTTTTTTTTTTGAGACGGAGTCTCGCTCTGCCGCCCAGGCTGGAGTGCAGTGGCCGGGTCTCAGCTCACTGCAAGCTCCGCCTCCTGGGTTTACGCCATTCTCCTGCCTCAGCCTCCCAAGCAGCTGGGACTACAGGCGCCCGCCATGTCGCCCGGCTAGTTTTTTGTATTTTTAGTAGAGACGGGGTTTCACCATGTTAGCCAGGATGGTCTCGATCTCCTGACCTCGTGATCCGCCCGTCTCGGCCTCCCAAGTGCTGGGATTACAGGCTTGAGCCACCGCGCCCGGCCTAAGTAAAATATCTTTATTTGAGAAAGGAAATATCATACAAGATAATAGAAAGGTGTAACACAGTATGTATTGTAAGATCATACTTTAAAGCTAATGATAAATAAGCAAACAGGTCACTTGCTACATTCAACAGTTACTCCTAAAATCTTAAAATATCGAGCAAGTATTACTTTTTAAATGAGAAAATCTCAATATAGATACTAGAAATAACAAAATAAGTACCTGAGAAAAAGCAGACAATATTTTTATGCAAAATACTTATGGAAAATTTTCTTCACAAATTTACAAAGATAAATCTCTAGCAAGACTGATCAAGAAAAAAATGAGTAAAAGAAAATTAGGAATAAAAGGCAATTGTTATTAAATTAAGGTAGAAATTCAGAAATAATAGATAACACTGTTAACAAACTTGTGCCAATAAAGAACATATAAAATGGGTAATTAATACATGATATGTTTAATTAACATATTAATAATATTAAAATATATATATATATCTCAAAGTTGATCCAAGAAGAAATAGACTAGGCTGGGTGACAGAGGGAGCCCCGTTTCAAAAAAAAAAAAAAGGAAGAAATAGAAGATGTGAGGAGACTGACTACTAACCATGGAGAGAAATTTAATTGGTAATAAATCATAAATCATCGAAGTCCCAGGTTAAGATAGTTTTACAGGTGAGTTTTATGAAATCCTTGAGATTCATTTATGCAAGCTATATCAGATAATAGCAAGAGAGAGCTATTTAATGTGTTTTATGAGGAACAAGAAAATTATAGATTAACTTTACATCTAATTGCAAATTCCAAAATCTGAAATAAAATAATGACAACTTAAATAAAACTCTGAATTAAAAAAAAAAAATACTATGACTAGGTAGGATTTATGGCAGGAGTACAAGACTTGTTGAAAATCAGAACATTTTACCAACAGAATTAACCATATTAACAGATTAGAAGAACTCAGCCAGCCATGATGGCTCATACCTGTAATTCCAACACTTTGGGAGGCTGAGGTGGGAGGATCACTTGAGCTCAGGAGTTCAAGACCAGCCTGGGCAACATAGTGAGATCCTGTCTCTACAAAAATTTTTTAAAAAAGAACTACAGGGTCATGTTAGTAGATAGAAAAGAGATATGATAAAATTCATCAGTAATTCAGGATTAAAATTTATAGCAAACTGAGAATATAGGAAATGGCCTTACCTTGAGAAAGGTATCTGAAAAAAACCTAGAGCAAACTTCCCGTTTGATGGTGAAAATAAAGAAACATTAACTTTTGTTTGTTTGTTTGTTTTTTGTTTTAAGACAGAGTCTCCCTCTATTGCCCAGGCTGGAGTGCAATGGCATGATCTCCACTCACTGCAACCTCTGCCTCCTGGGCTCTGCTCCATCTCCTGCCTCAGCCTCCTGAGTATCTGGGACTACAGGCATGAGCCACCATGCCCGGCTAATTGTTTTTGTGGTTTTAGTAGAGACAGGGTTTCACTATGTTGGCCAGGCTGGTCTCAAACTCCTGGCCTGAAGTGGTCCACCAGCCCTGGCCTCCCAAAGCGGTGGGGTTACAGGCGTGAGCCACCATGCCCAGCCACATGAACTTTTTAAATAAGACAAATATGCCCATAATAATTACATTTACTCCAAATTGTGTTAGTTGTCCTAGCCAATGTAACAAGAAAGGAAAAGTAATTAGGAAGCATAGATTGCCAAGGAAGAGACCCAGTGCTGTTAATTGTAGACAACATGATTTGTCTAGATAGAAAATTAGGAAAATCTTTAGAACTAGTTTAGCAGAGTTGCTGAATACAAGATCACTATGTAAAATATAGTATATTTCTAAACCCAATAATCAGTTATAAAATGCAATTGTATAAAATACAGTATTTTATTACTTTTTTTTCTCTTTTTAGCTGCCTTCCATCTTGGACAAAAAACATAGTATTTTACAAAGTTTAGGTGGGTGTGGTGGTGCATGCCTGTAGTCCCAGCTACTTGGTAGCTGAGGCAGAGAACACTTGAACCCAGGAAGTGGAGGTTGCAGTGAGCTGAGATTGTGCCACTGCACTCCAGACTGGGTGACAGAGTGAGACTCTGTCTCACCAAAAAATAAAAAATAAAAAGATACATATATATATATATACACACACACATAATATTTTAATAGCAAAAAACTAAAAGAAAAAATACAAAACATTATGAAAAGACAAAAAAGTCACTGTAAATCTCCATTTATGACATTTAAGAATTATATAACTAACTCCTTCTTTTACAGTTTAATAATTTTAATTTGCTATAATGGACATTTGTAATTTTGAGGTTACAAGTTAACTTTTCTGGGTGGAGTCTCTTTCTGTCACCCAGGCTGGAGTGCAGTGGGGCCATCTTGGCTCACTGCAACCTCCACCTCCCAGGTTCAAATGATTCTCCTGCCTCAGCCTCCTGAGTAGCTGGGATTACAGGTGCGTGCCACCACACCTGGCTAATTTTTGTGTTTTTAGTAGAGACGGTGTTTTACCATGTTGGCCAGGTTGGTCTCAAACTCCTGACCTCAAGTGATCCACCCGCCTTGGCCTCCCAAAGTGCTGGGATTACAGGCATGAGCCACCACGACTGGCCTGGGAAATGGTTTGTAAATATTTTCTAAATTTTTTTTTTTTCTTTTTTTTGTGACGGAGTTCATTCTTGTGCCCAGGCTGGAGTGCAATGGCGTGATCTTGGCTCACCACAACCTCCACCTCCTGGGTTCAAGCGATTCTCCTGCCTCAGCCTCCTGAGTAGCTGAGATTACAGGCATGTGCCACCATGCCCTGCTAATTTTTTTTTTTTTTTTTTTTTTTTTTGATACGGAGTCTTGCTCTGTCGCCCAGGCTGGAGTGCAGTGGCCGGATCTCAGCTCACTGCAAGCTCCGCCTCCCGGGTTTACGCCATTCTCCTGCCTCAGCCTCCCGAGTAGCTGGGACTATAGGCCCCTGCCACCTCGCCCAGCTAGTTTTTCGTATTTTTTTAGTAGAGACGGGGTTTCACCGTATTAGCCAGGATGGTCTCGATCTCCTGACCTCGTGATCCACCCGTCTTGGCCTCCCAAAGTGCTGGGACTACAGGCTTGAGCCACCGCGCCCGGCCAATTTTGTATTTTTAGTAGAGACAGAGTTTCTCCATAATAGTCAGGCTGGTCTCAAACTCCCAACCTCAGGTGATCCGTCCGCCTCGGCTTCTGCCTCCCAAAGTGTTGGCATTACAGGCGTGAGCCACTGCTCCCGGCCCTAAATTGTTTTTTATCTAACCAGGTGTGATAGTATACCAATAGTGTTCATATTATTTTCAAGTTTTCTCATTAATTGCTAATTGCACCTTGAGGCTCTGATTTCAGACATATTTTCTAGTCATTGTGGACCTAAAGAATGAGCAGGCCCGGCGCTGCCGGTGGCTCCTGCCTGTAATCCCTGCACTTTGGGAGGCCGAGGCGGGTGGATCACTTGAGGTCAGCAGTTTCAGACCAGCCTGGCCAACACGGTGAAGCCCCGTCTCTACTAAAAATAGAAAAGATTAGCGGTGTGTGGTGATGGGCGCCTGTAATCCCAGCTACTCGGGAGGCTGAGGTAGGAGAATTGCTTGAACCCAGGAGGCGGAGGTTGCAGTGAGCTGAGATGGCACCACTGCACTCCAACCTGGGCCACAGAGCGAGACTCTGTCTCAAAATAACAAACAAACAAAAAAGGATGTGAGGCATACATTTTTCTGTTTCTACAATGTTTCTTCTATTTAGTCCCCCATCTTAAGTTGGTCGTACCCATGGACATTTCAATTCCATTTCTGGGAAGTCCCAAGACCTTTTTTGGTTTTGCTCAAGTTAGGAGTTCCTAATCTGAGATCCATGGATTCCTCAGGTTCCAGAGGAGTCTCTGAGTAGATTTCAGGGGTCTATAAACATAATAGGGAAAAAAAACATATTTGTTTTCACTAACCTCTAATTTAAATTTTCATTCCTTTCGATTATTATGAAGGTATGCGAAATTATAGTTGATTTTGTCTTCGTTAATATTAAGTTATATGTTTAAACCTTAGTTTATTTAAACAACTTTCCTTTTAAAAAGGTGAAAAGAAATTCAAATATATACAAAGATAGCTAGCATAATGAACACTCACATACTCCTCGCCCAACTTCAATAATTGTCAACAGTTGCTATTTTTGTTTCATCTCGATTCTCACCACTCTTCCCCTCCCACCTTAGCACAGGATTGTATTGAAGCAAATCTGAGACATAATTTCATCTCGAATACTTCTATAACTTAATTTTTTTTTTTTTTTTTGATACAGAGTCTCACTGTGTCACTCAGACAGAAGTGCAGCGGCGTGATCTCAGCTCACAGCAACCTTCACCTCCCAGGTTCAAGTGATTCTCGTGCCTCAGCCTCCCAAGTAGCTGGGATTACAGGCATGTGCCACCATGCCTGGCTAATTTTTGTATTTTTACTAGAGACAGAGTTTCACCATGTTGGCCAAGCTGGTCTCAAACTCCCTGACCAGTGAACCAGGTGATCCGCCTGCCTCGGCCTCCCAAAGTGCTGGGATTACAGGCGTGAGCCACCGTGCCCAGCTTTAACTTTATTTTTAAAAGATAACAATTCTGCTACAAATACCATTGTTCATCAGAAGTTCAACAGTTTAAACATTTTTAAAACTGGCTGCAGACTTTCTTACAGCAAATGTTTTATTACACCTTATCCTCTAGGATAGATTGTACTGTAGCTGTCATTGCCTAAACCTGGGTAAACTTTTGGTCATAGCTGTTCATATTCTTGTCACTTCAATTAAGTCATGTGCATTTTTGAACTATGTGCCTAACAGCTGTTTAAAATGTCTTAAAATGGTAATACTGTGATTTAGCATTAAAGTGAAAATTTAGGCTGAGCGCAGTGGCTCTCGCCTGTAATCCCAGCACTTTGGAAGGCCGAGGCGGGTGGATCACCTGAGGTTGGGAGTTCGAGACCAGCCTGACCAATATGGAGAAACCCCGTCTCTATTAAAAATACAAATTAGCGGGGTGTGGTGGCGCATACCTGTAATCCCAGCTACTTGCGAGGTTGAGGTAGGAGAATAGATTGAAGGAGGGAGGCAGAGGTTGTGGTAAGCCGAAATTGCGCCATTGCATTCCGGCCTGGGCAACAAGAGAGAAACTCGGTCCCCAAAACAACACAATAAAAATAAAAATAAAGTGAAAATGTATTGTGTGTACAGAAAGGCACAGAAACAGAGCAGCAGGTATAAATTTGATATCAAGGAAGCAAATCTATGTTATCAGAAGAATGGCTGAAATTGCATATTTTCTTGCAAAGAACTGTCAAGAGCTTTATAGGTCCTAAAACAGGCAGATACACACAGCAGTTGAAATTGAATTATGTTTTGTTACTGTGGCTGGGAAGAACATTTCAGAGACAGCAGTGGATGGACTGTTCTTATAATAAATGCTGCATTAGCAATGTCCTTGATGGCACAGAGGCTATTATTGTGTGGAAAAACATGGATATTGAAGTTTTATAGTGATTCAGAAAAGTCAAATTCTGAATATCAAGAAGTTTTAGAGATAACTAATTTATTTCACATACATTTTCATGTTTATGAACACACAAGAAAAAGATATGATAAAAGTATGTATCTAAATAAGTCTAAAGGAGCTCTTTCAATGAGTATAAACTAAACAATTTAAGTGATAACAAAGCATTATGTCACAGTTCAATGGGCAGCAATTTTCTTTTTCTTTTTTTTTCTTGAGACTGAGTTTCACTCTGTCACCCAGGCTGGAGTGCAATGGCGTGATCTCAGCTCACTGCAACCTCTATCTCCTAGGTTCAAGGGATTCTTTTGCCTCAGTCTCCTGAATAGCTGGGACTACAGGCACGTGCCACCAAACCAGGCTAATTTTTGTATTTTTAGTAGAGATGGGGTTTTGCTATGTTGGCCAGGCTGGTCTTGAACTCATGAGCTCAGGCAATCTGCCCGCCGCAGCCTCCCAAAGTACTGGGATTAGAGGCCTCAGCCACCATGCCCAGTGCAATTTTTCTTAGTGGCACATAAAATAATGATGTGTCTCACAGTCTATGGCATCACAGAACAGATGAAATCTACAAATTCGGCCAGGCATGGTGGCTCACGCCTATAATCCCAGCACTTTGAGAGGCCGAGATTGGCAGATCACATGAGGCCAAGAGTTGGAGACCAACCTGGCCAACATGGCGAAACCCCGTCTCTACTGAAAATACAAAAATCAGCCAGGCGTGGTGGCAGGCGCCTGTAATCCCAGCTACTCAGGAGGCTGAGGTGGGGAGAATAGCTTGAACCCAGGAAGGGGAGGTTGCAGTGAGCCGAGATCGCGTGCCACTGCACTCCAGCATGGGTGACAGAGTGAGATTCCATCTCAAAAACAAAGAAAGAAAGAAATCTACAAATGCAAGGCAATTCGAAACAAAATCCAAACATGAATTTCCTTGGAACTTGACAAGTGAATTCTGAAACTCATATAAAAGATTAGTAGTACACGATAGAAGGTATGAAGGGTAAGGCCGGGTGCGGGTGGCTCAGGCCTATAATCCCAGCACTTTGGGCAGCCGAGGTGGGCAGATCACTTCAGGTCAGGAGTTCGAGACTCACCTGGCCAACATGGTGAAAGCCCATCTCTACTAAAAATATAAACATTAGGCCTAGCGGGACGGCTCATGCCTATAACCCCAGCACTTTGGGAGGCCGAGGTGGGCAGATTACTTGAGGTCAGGAGTTTGAGACCAGCTGGCCTACATGGTGAAACCCTGTCTCTACTAAAAATACAAAGTTAGCCAGGTGTGGTAGCAGGTGCCTGTAATCCTAGCTAATGGGGACGCCGAGGCAGGAGAATCGCTTGAACCTGGGAGGCAGAGGTTGCAGTGAGCTGAGATCATGCCACTGCACTCCAGCCTGGGCAACAGAGGGAGATCCCATCTCAAAAATAAATAAATAAAATAAATAAAAATACAAAAATTAGCCAGGTGTGATGGGGGGCACCTGTAGCCCCAGCTACTCAGGAAGCTGAGACATGAGAATCACTTCAACCTGGGAGGCAGAGGTTGCAGTGAGCCAAGATCGTGCCACTGTACTACTCCAGCCTGGGCGACAGAGCAAGACTCTGTCTCCAAAAAAAAAAAAAAAAAAAGAGGAAGGCATCAAGGGTAGATCACAGAGGACTTTGTAGGTCAGGGTAAGGAATTCAGATTTTTCCAAGTGTGGTGAGAACTGCACAATGCCTTAGTGCTAATCTCAATTACAAAAAAAAAAAAAAAAAAACTGTCTGCAATGTGAAGAAATTCTGTAGAATACTCAATAAGTTTCTGAAGAATAAGAAGTGAGATTTGCCCTACCAAACATTAAAAATTATCACAAAGCTATAGTAAAATAAACCAGTGTGCTAATAGTTCAGAGATAGATAAATAGATTAATTGAACATAATTTTAGAAATTTAGAAACAGACCCCCAAAATTATGGAAGTTTCATATACAGCAGAGGTAGCTTTATAATCAATAGGGAAAAGATGACCTGATACTGGGGCGACTGAAGCCAAACAGAAACACAATTTGATCTTAAACAAAAATGAATTCCAGATGAACTAAAGGCTTAAATGTGAGAATAAAAACTTGCAAAAGAAAATGTAGTTTCTTTCCAGCAAGACATAAAAATAAATATAAATAATCAAAGGAAAGATCCGTAAGTCTGGCTGAATTAAAAATTTTTTTTAATCTCTGGTGGCTCAGATTGAGTGAAACTAGGTCTCAAAAAAAAAAGAAAAGAAAAGAAAATGTCTTTTTATTAGTCTCTGGCTTGTATTTTTCACATTGCTGATGGTCTCTTTTTTTGTATAGATTTAAATTTTTTTTTTTTTTTTTTTGAGAAGGAGTCTCTGTTGCCCAGGCTTGAGTGCAGTGGGATGATCACAGTTCACTGCAGCCTCAACCTCCCAGGCTCTGGTGATTCTCCCACTTCACCCTCCTGAGTAGCTGAGACTACAGGCATGCGCCACTGGCCTGGCTATTTTTTTGTATGTTTTGTAGAGACGGGGTTTCTCCATGTTGGCCAGGCTGGTCTCAAACTCCTGACCTCAGGTGATCCGCCTGCCTGAGCCTCCCAAAGTGCTGGGATTATAGGCGTGAGCCACCGTGCCCAGCTTTCTTTTCTTTTTCTTTTTTCCTTTTTTTTTTTTTTTTTGAGCTGGAGTGCAGTGGCACGATTTTAGCTCACTGCAGCCTTCACCTCCCAGGTTCAAGCAATTCTCCTGCCTCTCCTGGGTAGCTGGGATTACAGGTGCGTGCCACCACGTCCTGCTAATTTTTGTATTTTTAGTAGACATGGGGTTTCACCATGACAGCCATGCTAATTTCGAACTCCTGACCTGAAGTGATCTGCCCGACTCCGCCTCCCAAAGTGCTAGTATTACAGGCGTGAGCCACCGTGCCTGGCCAAAAGACATTTTCAGTATGCATAACTGCCTGAAGATTAATATACAGACTGTCTGCAAATAATTTCTATAAATTCAAGGAAAAAGAATAAAAAAGGGACAATAAGCCTTTAGCAGGCAAGGAAATCCACATGGTTAATAAGCATATGAAAGGACATGAACCGATGCTCAATAAGTAAAATAAAATGGCATGTTTGTATCCTTGAGGCTGACGAAAGTTAAGCAGTCTAACAACACCAAGTACTGTCATGATAAAACAGGAAGTCTCATTGATTGCTAATAAAAATATAAATGAATACAACCAGTTTGGCAATTTCTAGTGAAATGTTTTTCTTCTTTTTTGAGACAGGGTCTGGCTCTGTCACCCAGGCTGGAGTGCAATGGCATGATCTTGGCTCACTGCCACCTCAACCTCCCAGGTTCAAGCAATCCTCCAACCTCAGCCTCCCAAGTAGCTGGGACCACAAGTGTACACTAGTACACATGTATAGTTTTAAAATTGTTTGTAAATACGGGATCTCACCTTGTTGCTGAGGCTGGTCTTGAACTTCTGTGCTCAAGTGATCCTTGTACCTTGGCCTCCAAAATGCTGGGATTACAGGCATGAGCCACTCCACCCGTCCTCTCTAATGAAGATAATAAATAAGCACATGCTCTTTGACCTTACAAATTCACTTCATTGATAAAAAACTACAGAAGTTCTCATTCAGAAATACAAGGAAAATTGTACAAGGATGTACATTTCTTAGCTAAAATTGGCAACATCTTTAACTTATTATACTACTTAATGTTTAGTATTAGAACTTTAGGCCAGGCACAGTGGCTCATGCCTGTAATCCCAGGACTTTGAGAAGCTGAGGTAGGAGGATTGCTTGCACCCAAAAGTTAAAGACCAGCCTGGGCAGCATAGCTTAAGACCCCATCTCTGTTCTTGCACTGCTGTAAAGAACTAGCTGAGACTTGGTAATTTACAAAGAAAAGAGGTTTAATGGGCTCACGGTTCTGCAGGCTGTATAGGAAGCATTATTGGGGAAGCGTCAGGAAACTTACAACCATGAGAACAGCAAGGGGGAATCCACCCCCATTATTCAGTCATCTCCCACCAGGCCCCTCCTCCAACATTGGGGGTTAAATTTTTTTTTTTTTTCTTTTGTGAGACGGAGTCTCGCTTTGTCGCCCAGGCTGGAGTGCAGTGGCGCAATCTTGGCTCACTGCAACCTCCACCTCCCGGGTTCACACCATTCTCCTGCCTCAACCTCCCGAGTAGCTGGGACTACAGGTGCCCGCCACCACACCCAGCTAATTTTTTTTTGTATTTTTAGTAGAGACGGGGTTTCACTGTATTAGCCAGGATGGTCTTGATCTCCTGACCTTGTGATCCACCTGCCTCAGCCTCCCAAAGTGCTGGGATTACAGGCG